>NC_057797.1:79879357-80179357 GCF_018294505.1 Triticum aestivum
CGAGGATGCCGCCGCCCCGCCGACCACCGCGACACCCTCGCCGCCCGAGCCGGCCTCCCTCTCTCCGGCCACCTCGCCGTCCAACTCCGGCCGACGCCATCTCCGGCAGTGAACAGTGCTCCCTCCAGCGAACTCCGATAACCGTGCAGATCCAGATCTGGAAAATTCGACGGTTGACTTTTATCCCCGAAGCTCTAATTTTTGTGCTACTTTGACCGGCCGTATCACCGCATCCGTAGCTCCGTTTTGGACATATAGTATATCTAAATATTCGTCTCGACGAGTACATCATTTCATCCCATTGCATCATTTTCTTTTGAGTTCATCTTGATGCCCGAAATGCTGCTAGAAGGAGGCTTCGTGAGTTAATTGTCAGATCTGCTAGTTCATCTTAGACTTTTGTCATTTTTGCCATGATTATTGTGTGCATGATATGCCTATGAGTCTTTCATATATTTTGTTAAGCATCTTGTTATCTTTCCAGAGGTGCAACCCATGCATTTTTACGATGTGTGTGGTGACTTGTGCAAGCTTGCAAAGTGAGGCACCCGGTAAATCTGTTTTCTGGGACTTGGTAGTTTTCACTAAGTCTGGGATTATTTAGTTCATGATGCCATATGTTTATGCTATTTCCTAGTGATCCGTGCCTCTTTTGAGGATGATCAGTAAGGGAGTTTTGTTAATCTTGTAGTGCTCTATCCATCCATGTCTTTGTTTTCAATTATGGACCACTCTAGCTTGAGTCAATCGAGCTCTACTTTTGCTTCGTTGTGAATCTGGGCAGATCATCAACTCGTTTGCGATTTTGCCGATGTTATTATAGTTGATCCGTGCATGCTATGACATTGTTATTGCCATGTCTAGTTTGTATTTTGTGCCTTATTTATGGGTGTATACTTGTCTTGCCATGACTTGCACCGTGGTGAGTGCATCGAGCTCGTAAACATGCCTTCATGAGTTATGTTTCAGCATGTCCCAGTTTTCACTAAGTCTGAAAACTGATTATGTTTTTGCTATGTTCATGTGCTTGTTAGTATATTTTGTGATCCCTTTTGGCTCAAGGTCACTAAGGGACTTTTGTTAAGCTTGTTGAGTAGCTCCACGCCATGTCTTTCTTTGTCATGTTCAGGTCCTGTAGCATATTGTTTTGTTGCTCCGAAGAGGGCTATATGATCTGAAATTCCAGACAAGTGTTAATTTCACTAAGTCTGAGATCTGTTATCCATTTGCGTTTTTGCCATGCTTGTTTGAACCTGTTAATAGATGAATTGGCTGTAGCTCAGTGCTAGACTTTTGTAAAGCTTCTTGTGTGCATCCCTGCCATGTATTTTCTTGTCATGTTTGGGTGATGTAGCATGTTCATTTCATTGCATTTAGATGCCTACTTGCTGTAAATCGCAGACCGGTGTCATTTTTGAAACGCTTGCCATTTCCAAACCGTAACTCCGATTCCGGCGTTCTTTATATCATTTTCGAGCGATTTCATCTCATCTTTCCAGTGGCACCCTTGGAATTCCAAGTTGAGGCCAGGTTCATGCATTTCCTGTCATACCTTGCATTTTGCATCCCGCATAGCATATCATCATTTCATCATATTGCTTGGTCTTGCACGTGGTTGATTGTATCCTTGTTGCTTGTTTGTCTTGTTTGGGTAGAGCCGGGAGACGAGTTCCCTAACGAGGAGCCCGTTGAGTTTGCTTTCGAGGATCCAGTCAACTCTGACAACTGTGCAGGCAAGATGATCATACCCTCGAAACCACTACTATCTTTGCTATGCTAGTTTGCTCGCTCTTTTGCTATGCCATTGCTACGATGCCTACCACTTGCTTGAAAGCCTCCCAAATTGCCATGTCAAACCTCTAACCCACCATTGTCCTAGCAAACCGTTGATTGGCTATGTTACCGCTTTGCTCAGCCCCTCTTATAGTGTTGCTAGTTGCAGGTGAAGATTGGAGCCGTCCCTTGTTGGAACATTTATTTACTTGTTGGGATATCATTATATTGCTATGTTATCTTAATGCATCTATATACTTGGTAAAGGGTGGAAGGCTCGACCTCTCTCCTAGTGTTTTGTTCCACTCTTGCCGCCCTAGTTTCCATAATATCGGTGTTATGTTCCCGGATTTTTGCGTTTCTTACGCGCTTGGGTTATTATGGGAACCCCTTGATAGTTCGCCTTGATTAAAGCTTTTCCAGCAATGCCCAACCTTGGTTTTACCATTTGCCACCTAGCCTCTTTTTCCCTTGGGTTTCCAGAGCCCGAGGGTCATCTTATTTAAACCCCCCCGGGCCAGTGCTCCTCTGAGTGTTGGTCCAAACTGTCAGCCGCCGGTGGCTACCAGGGGCAACTCTGGGCTGGCCTACCGGAAGTTTGGACAATCTGAGTGTGCCCTAAGAAAGAGATATGTGCAGCTCCTATCAGGATTTGTCGGCACATTCGGGCGGTGTTGCTGGTCTTGTTTTAACCTGTCGAAATGTCTTGTTGTACCGGGATACCGAGTCTGATCGGAATGTCTCAGGTGGAGGTCTATTCCTTCATTGACCGTGAGAGCTTGTCATGGGCTAAGTTGGGACTCCCCTACAGGGATTGAACTTTTGAAAGCCGTGCCCGCGGTTATGGGCAGATGGGAATTTGTTAATGTCCGGTTGTAGATAATTTGAACATAAACTTAATTAAAATGAATCAACTATGTGTGTTACCATGATGGCCCCTTCTCGGCGGAGTCCGGGAAGTGGACACGGTGTTGGAGTAATGCTTGCGCAGGTTGTTCCTCTAGATTCTCGCTCGTGCTTTGCCTCCTCTTCTAGCTCTCTTTTGCGAATAAGTTAGCCACCATTTATGCTAGTCGCTTGTTGCAGCTACACATATTTTTGCCTTACCCTTCCTATAAGCTTAAATAGTCTTGATCGCGAGGGTGCGAGATTGCTGAGTCCCTGTGGCTCACAGATTCCTATTACACCAGATGCAGGTCCAGGTGATTCCGCTCCAGGTGACGCGTATGAGCTCAAGTGGGAGTTCGACGAAGACTCTCAATGATACTATGTTTCCTTTCCCGATGATCAGTAGTGGTGCCCAGTTGGGGGTGATTGGGACCGTTGTCGCATGTTGGGTTCTCTTTTATTTTGGCGCCGTAGTCGGGCCATGAGTGTTTGGTTGATGTAATGTTATTTATGTACTTGATTGACGTGGCGAGTGTAAGCCAACTATTTTATCTCCCCTTTTATTATCATATTACATGGGATGTTGTGAAGATTGCCTAACTTGCGACATATGCCTTCAATGCGATTATGTCTCTAAGTCGTGCCTCGACACGTGGGAGCTATAATCGCATCGAGGGTGTTACATGGTCGATTGACCAAGGTAGCTCATTTCATTCCCGTGAAGACTACATATACAAGTGCTAAGTTAGCCAAGATATACATGACCAGGCTCGTATGTCTGCATGGAGTTCCAAGGAGTATCATGTCAGATAGAGGAACACAATTTACCTCAAAGTTTTGGAATCAGTTGCATGAAACTTTGGGTACGAGGCTGGAGTTCAGTACAGCTTTTCATCCGTAGACAGATGGACAGACCGAGAGAGTCAACCATATTCTGGAGGACATGTTGAGAGCCTATGCGCTAGACTACGGGTCTAGCCGGGATGACAATTTGCCATATGCAGAGTTCTCGTACAACAACAGCTATCAGAACAGTCTAAAGATGGCCCCTTTCGAAGCTCTATACGGAAGGAGGTGCAGAACACCATTGTTGTGGGATGGTGTTGGAGACCAAAAACTTTTTGGTCCCGATCTTATCAGAGATTCTGAAGAGAAGGTCAAGCTGATTCGAGACCGACTTAAGATAGCCCAGTCGAGACAGAAGAGTTATGCCGACAGTAAACGCAATGAGATAATGTATGAAGTTGGAGACCGAGCATATCTTCGTGTGTCCCCACTTCGAGGAATCAAGAGGTTTGGTGTTAAAGGAAAATTAGCACCCAGGTTCATTGGCCCCTACAAAATCCTCGAACGCAGAGGAGAAGTTGCATATAAGCTGGAATTGCCAGAAGGATTGTCAGGAGTTCATGATGTCTTTCACGTATCCCAGCTAAAGAAATGCCATGCCGAGATGGCCGATATTCCTTTGAGAGACACAGTACCCCTAGAGGCCATACAGCTTGACAGTGATCTGACTTATGAGGAGAAACCCGTCAGAATTCTCGAGACTGCGAACAGAGTTACCCGCAACAAGATTATCAAGTTTTGCAAGGTTCTGTGGAGCCACCACTCCGAGGAGGAAGCCACCTGGGAGCGAGAAGAAGATCTCCGCCGAGACCACCCGCACCTATTTGCTAGCCAACCCGAATCTCGAGGGCGAGATTCATCTTAAGGAGGGTAGGTTTGTAACATCCCAAATTTTAAATTTGGAATGTTTTACAATTATTAGTTAAGCATCTGTGCATATTGTTTGAAATTGTGTGGCATTTGGAATTTTCAGAGGCATTTGAGTTTTGTTTGAATTGGATTCAACTTGGCATTTGATAATTTACTTCAGATATCCCTGACAAATACTTGATCAAAAGTATGAGAGGAGCTAACATGACACTCCAAAAATGTCAGAACAAAAATATGGCCAAAAAGTTTGAATTCAAATTTGAATTTTATTTGGGATTTCCAGAAAATGTTTTTTTAGTTTGTGTTTTGCCTCTGAAAAAATGTCCACGTTTTAGGATTATTTCCCCTGAGAATTTTGATATATATATATGTCATATATAAAAATACTATAGTTTTTTCTATATTTAGTTTTCTCTCTGTGGTTATTCAAAAAAACAAATAGGAAAAAAACCCAGGCGCGCCAGGCGCCAGGCTAGCAGGCCCAGTCGCCAAGGCCACAGCCCACCAGCGCCGAGCCGCCAGCCCAGCGCAGCGCGCCGCACGCACGAGCCGCCTCCGCTTCGGTCGCCCGCTCGCCTCCTCCCCTCTCTCTCCCACTGACCTGCGGGGTCCACCCTATCCCTAACCACTCGCCCACGTCATGTCGCGCCAGAGGGCGACCGTCGCCGCCCGTCGCCGCGATCTTCTCGGGATCGCGATCCCGCGTTGCCTCCTCGCCCACGATCATGCCCTATATAAAGCCCTGCCCCTTCTCTTCTGAACCCCCCAAAAACCCTACCCCAACACCCACCATAGCTCGTGCCATCTCCAAACGCATCTCGCCGCCGCTGCCTCGGTTCGCCGCCGTTTCTGCCGCCGGTGAGCATTCCCCTTGCTTCCAAGCTACACCACCCAAACCCCTTCTCGTCCCACACCTCTTTGACATCCTATCGTCGCCCAGGAACCATTGAAGCCGTCGCCCCGAGCTCGACCGCCGCTCGCCGGAGCTGCAGCTCACCAGGGAGCAGTCGTCGTCGCCCTGACCGCCACCGTCGTCCCCGAGCTCCAACAACTCCACCACCACCTCCGCCTCGCTCCGCCGCATCTCCCTGACATCACCGCCGTCGCCCCGGACCACCGGAGCCCCTCCGCCACCGATGCCCGAGTCACCCCTGTCATCTTCGTCCGTCGCCGCCGTCCACTGTAAGCCCGAGCTCCCCTCCACCGTTAGATCTCGCATGTACGGCTTAGATTAGATCCGCGAAGGGTTAGGTTATTTTCAATAGATCGATTTAGTTTACGGTTTATTTTTCGGTTTAGTTAGACCGGACCGATCGGTTTTTTACTTAGCCCGTATATGTTTCAGTTAAAGGTCGCTCGCGCGTTAGATAGTTTTAGAGCGCTCACTGTTTCGGCCCGTTAGCGCATTAGTTTATTTTAGTTTTCTTTCAGTTTCTGTTTTTAGCAGAATAGTTCTGTTTTTGTAAAATATATATCGTTTAGGTTATTTATTATTTTTAGTTAATTCTTTTTTTGTTAGTTTACAAATTTCCTATAGTTTCTGTAGAAAATAGATTCGGCCATGTTTAAGTTTATAAAAATAGTTTTATATTAGTTTTAGTCAGATTAGTATTTCTACTATAATTTGAGTTAGGATTATTCCTTTTTAGTGATTCTTTTTGTCATTGCTTTGTTTTGACCTTGCCTAACAGTAGGAATTTATTTGGGTATTTTTAGTCTTTATTAAAAATAGTTTTACTCGAAATCAAGATTTTCTAGTTTTTTTAGCTGGCTACTGTTTTCTGTTGTTCTAATTAATTTTGGATTTTATTTCACCTATGTTATAGTTTATTTTATATTAGTTTCCGTAGTTACAGAGGGTGAACTTTTATTTACAGAAAAAATAAAATGTTTTTTCTTGCTAGTTGTTGGTTTGGAGTTCTTCGAGTTTTCTTTGGTTTTGGTTTGAGTGCTTGTGTGATTTCCTTTAGCTTGCTGTTATGATATTTAGTGGAATATTTATTTGTGCTATTGTTTAACTCGATAGAATTTTTGAAGTGCGAAGCTTGCTATCTCGAGTCACTAGCGTTTGAAGACCGTCAGCCAGGCAAGTCATTTGATCATGTTTTACAATACCTATGATTTTGTTGCATTAGAATTATTCCTCCCCACCATGCATGCAGTAGGAGAATTTTAAGTTATGTCTTGAGTAGTATCATGAGGTAGGATGAACCCAATTCCCCTTGTTACTATTGCCCGGGACGATGTAGTTTATTTTGCTATGCTCGTAGACGGGGTTGGTTGAGAGATTCATAAGGGAGATGTGAGAGTCAAGATGATGACAACCCCATGACTTCAAGCTCAAGATGGACTTCAAATTCACTACTGGGTGGAGGACGGTTGACGGGCACCCTGGAGGAACCAGCGGATGGCCGGGATGCATGGAGAAGCGCCATGACATCTTGCGGAAAGCTTCACCCAGCCACGAAGAGACGGATGGATACCCCTTGACCGAAAGCTTACCTGTGTAGCCGCAAGCCATTATGGGCTCTGGCTGGGTTGACCTTAGGCGCGACTCTGGACGGACGATGCCAGCAGATGTAGAAGAACGGTAGGACATGGATGGGCACCGGCAGTGCCCAGAGAAACTCTACGGAAGACCCTGTTTCGTTTGTCCCGTCTTCAAACACCAGGCAGTGCGAGGACATAAAGGAGGGAACGAATCTTGCGGGTAAAGTGCAGAAGACTCTGCAGAGTAACAACCTAATCGATTAGCCGTGTCCCCGGTTACGGACATTTGAGCCTCTGGAATTGGAGTATTTCCAAAATCTCAACACCGAACAAATAAATTAATTGAGGGGTTAATTAATAATTGGGAATGAGACATTGGTTGGCGGAACCATCTTAATAACTACCAACATTTTGTAGTAATTGCAAGCAAGACCTTTGTTGTAGGGAAAAACTGCCTTTTCGCAAAAATATAAAACTTAGAGCCCCACAGCCAAATTGCATATAGTGTTAGTATTATCATTTGCTGTTTTCTCTATGACTTGTCGGCATATTCAAAATGCTGACCTACACGGCTGCAACGTCTCATGTTGCAGAGGTTTTTTCCGACCAGGCGTGAGGCTACGATCTACGCTTGGCGATTGCCCTATGGAGTCGGATGTACTCGCTATTCGTCTACGCTTCCGCAGCTTTATTTAGTTTATTTCTCATGAGTTGGCCTTCGGCCGAATTTATTATGATGTAATAAAGACTCAATATGAGAACCGTGTAATAAATTCAGGTGTGATTGAACTTTGAATCTTTTCATCAATGTACTGTGTGTGCCAGCATGATCTTGGGATGGTACAGCTACACAGAGACTTGACCGATTTTGGGTCGGGTCGTTACAGAGATGGTATCACTATAAGTAGGAGAGTCAGTAGCGGCATGCATACATGTTGAAGCCAACTACACTGTATATTAACACATGAAACTCACAGAAAGGAAACTGCAGAGTAAAGAAAAAAGTGACCTGTAAACATCAAAATACTCATGTCATTCATAAAAGGCACATCCATAATTAATAAAGTGGCCGTATACATCGCCCAGATGCAGAGGACGGGTGTCGGTGTCAAAACCAGCGGATCTCGGGTAGGGGGTCCCGAACTGTGCGTCTAAGGAGGATGGTAACAGGAGGCAGGGGACACGAAGTTTACCCACTTTCGGGCCCTCTTGAAGGAGGTAATACCTACGTCCTGCTTGGTTGTTCTTGATGATATGAGTATTACAAGAGTTGATCTACCACGAGATCGTAGAGGCTAAACCCTAGAAGCTAGCCTATGGTATTATTGTATGTTCTCCTACGGATTAAACCCTTTGGTTTATATAGACATCGGAGGGGGCTAGGGTTACACAGAGTCGGTTACAAGGGAGGAGATCTACATATCCATATTGCCTAGCTTGCCTTCCACGCCAAGGAGAGTCCCATCCGGACATGGGACGAAGTCTTCAATCTTGTATCTTCATACTCCAACAGTCCGGCCAAAGGATATAGTCCGGCTGTTCGGAGACCCCCTAATCCAGGACTCCCTCAGTAGCCCCTGAACCAGACTTCAATGACGATGAGTCCGGCGCGCAGTATTGTCTTCGGCATTGCAAGGCGGGTTCCTCCTCCGAATACTCCATAGAAGATTTTGAACACAAGGATAGTGTCCGGCTCTGCAAAACAAGTTCCACATACCACCATAGAGAGAATAATATTTCCACAAATCTGATCTGCTGACACGTTTTGCCCACATGACATCACGTCATGGCCCTGTCATTATTCGAACTGTTTTTCTCAACCAGCACCGCACATATCGTGAGGCGGTTTTCTCGACACGTCTTGTCGAAGCAGAGATCGTGTCCCCCTTATTACGGGATTCTCATCAATACGGACGTGGGTAACCCAACCGTGCCCGTTGGTATGACTTGATGACCCACAAGTATAGGGGATCTATCGTAGTCCTTTCGATAAGTAAGAGTGTCGAACCCAACGAGGAGCAGAAGTAAATGATAAGCGGTTTCTAGCAAGGTATTCTCTGCAAGTACTAAAATAAGTGGTAACAGATAGTTTTGCGATAGGATAATTTGTAACGAGCAACAAGTAACAAAAGTAAATAAAGTGCAGCAAGGTGTCCTAATCCTTTTGTAGCAAAGGACAAGCCTGGACAAACTCTTATATGATGTAAAGCGCTCCCGAGGACACATGGGAATATCGTCAATCTAGTTTTCATCACGTTCATATGATTCGCGTTCGGTACTTTGATAATTTGGTATGTGGGTAGACCAGTGCTTGGGTGCTGCCCTTACTTGGACAAGCATCCCACTTATGATTAACCTCTATTGCAAGCATTCGCAACTACAACAAAAGTATTAAGGTAAACCTAACCATAGCATGAAACATATGGATCCAAATCAGCCCCTTACAAAGCAACGCATAAACTAGGGTTCAAGCTTCTGTCACTCTAGCAACCCATCATCTACTTATTACTTCCCAATGCCTTCCTCTAGGCCCAAACAATGGTGAAGTGTCATGTAGTCGACGTTCACATAACACCACTAGAGGAGAGACAACATACATCTCATCAAAATATCGAACGAATACCAAATTCACATGACGACTAATAGCAAGACTTCTCCCATGTCCTCAGGAACAAAAGTAACTACTCACAAAGCATAAACATGTTCATAATCAGAGGGGTATTAATATGCATATAGGATCTAAACATATGATCTTCCACCGATTAAACCAACTAGCATCAACTACAAGGAGTAATTAACACTACTAGCAACCTACTAGCACCAATCCCGGACTTGGAGACAAGAATTGGATACAAGAGATGAACTAGGGTTTTGAGATGAGATGGTGCTGATGAAGATGTTGATGGAGATTGCCCTCTCCCGATGAGAGGAGCATTGGTGATGATGATGGCGATGATTTCCCCCTTCGGGAGGGAAGTTTCCCTGGCAGAACAGCTCCGCTAGAGCCCTAGATTGGTTCCGCCAAGGTTTCGCCTCATGGCGGCGGAGTTTCATCCGAGAAGATGGCTTATGATTTTTTCCATCGAAAGACTCCATATAGCAGAAGATGGTCACCGGAGGGCCACCAGGGGGCCCACGAGGTAGGGGCGCGCTTTGGGGGGTAGGGCGCGCCACCCACCCTCGTGGGCAGGGTGTGGCCCCCCTGGTGAGTTTCTTCCGCTGAGTATTTTTTACATATTTGGAAAACATCTCCCGTGAAGTTTCAGGACTTTTGGAGCTGTGCAGAATAGGTCTCTAATATTTGCTCCTTTTCCAGCCCAGAATCCCAGCTGCCGGCATTCTCCCTCTTTACGTAAACCTTGTAAAATAAGAGAGAATAGGCATAAGTATTGTGACATAATGTGTAATAACAGCCCATAATGCAATAAATATTGATATAAAAGCATGATGAAAAATGGACGTATCAACTCCCCCAAGCTTAGACCTCGCTTATCCTCAAGCGAAAAGCCGAAGTCAAAAAATATGTCCACATGTTTAGAGATAGAGGTGTCGATAAAAATAAAATACGGACATGAGGGCATCATGATCATTCGTAGAACAACAACTTATATAATTCTTGTCATATAATCTCTTACGCTAGAGTAATAATTCAATCACAATATCAAGTATGAATCGTAAACTTCATTGAAAACTAACAAACTACAATCTCAGTCATTGAAGCAATTGCAATTTATCATAACATAGCAAAGAGTCAATGTATAAGAGCTTTTTAGCAAGTGCACATACTCAACTATCATATAATCTTTCACAATTGCTGACACTCACGCAATACTTATGGGTATGGAGTTTCAATCGGACACAGAGAAAGATAGGGGCTTATAGCATTGCCTCCCAATGTTTTACCTCAAGGGTAATGTCAACAATAATAGTTCATGAAAACTCACATCCAATTAGCCATATATACTAGGATCTTTCCAACATATTGTGCTTGCCAAAGGAAAAAATGTAAAAAGGAAGGGTGAAGATCACCATGACTCTTATGCAAGGTAGGAGGTAAAAGTAAAAGATAGGCCCTTCGCAGAGGGAAGCAGAGGTTGTCATGCGCTTTTATGGTTGGATGCACAAAATCTTAATGCGAAAGAACGTCACTTTACATTGCCACTTGTGATATGGACCTTTATTATGCAGTCTGTCGCTTTTATTTCTTCCATATCACACGATCGTATAAAGCTTATTTTCTCCCACACTAATAAGTCATACATATTTAGAGAGCAATTTTCATTGCTTGCACCGATGACATCTTACTTAGAGGATCTTACTCAATCCATAGGTAGGTATAGTGGACTCTCATGGCAAAACTGGTTTAAGGGTATTTAGAAGCACAAGTAGTATCTCTACTTGGTGCAATGAATTTGGCTAGCATGAGGGGGAAAGGCAAGCTCATCATGTTGGAAGATCCAAGACAATAAAATTCATCTCAGATGTAAGAAAACATAACCCATTATGTTGTCTTCCTTGTCCAATGTCAACTCTTTAGCATGTCATATTTTAATGAGTGCTCACAATCATAAAAGAGTTCCAAGATAGTATATTTATATGTGAAGACCTCACTTTCTTTATTACTTCCTATTAATTGCAACGATGACCAAAACTGAGTTTGTCAGGCCTCAACAACTTTTATTCATCACACTCTTTCTATGTGAGCTCATTACTCTCCATAAGACTCACATGATCTCTTTGTTTCTTTTTATTTCTTTCTCTTTTCTTTTATTCCCTTAGGATCATGTAAAAATAATTAAGCCCTTGACTCAACACTAATCTTTATTATATAGCTCATGGACTCAATTACATAGAAGGATAATAAAGCAAAACTCATGACTAAATCATACTAAGAACTTTTATTCTACTAGATCAAGATATTACCAAAAGGATAGAACTAAGAAAAATGGTAAAGATAAAAGTGATGGTGATACAATACCGGGGCACTCCCCCAAGCTTGGCAGTTGCCAAGTGGAGTGCCCATACCCATGTGATTATGTCTACTTCGTTGGTGAAGAAGGTGGGGTTGTTGATGATGGATAGTCGCACATCGATCGTAGGAGGTCTTCTAACTTGCGGATAATGCCCTTGAGTGCGATGATATGCTCCTTCAACAAAATATTTTCACGTGTGAGATACTTATTTTGTATACGAGCTAACTCAATCATCTTGAAAGCTTCGATCTCTGTTGGGGTAAGAAGATTGTGATCAAGTTGAAAGGTGTCTTCTGTTGCCGGAACTTGGTCCTCCATGGCCTTCTTGATCCCTTCATCCTTGTTGATCTCCATGGGTTCTTCTCTCTTCAGCTCTATCTTCATTAGCCAAGCATCGTTGCCCTCATGATTGGAGGAGGAGGGAGATGACATAGTGCCTGGCCTTGACAACCCTGATAGAAAACAGCTCGAAACAAAGACATGAGATTTTTGCGTGATACGGGAGTCAAAACCCCCGAGAGATTATATAATGAATTTTTACCGACCAAAATACGTGTCGTGTACAAAAACGGAGTCCGGAGAGCACACGAGGTGCCCACGAGGTAGGGGGGCGCGCCCAGTAGGGTAGGGCGCGCCCTCCACCCTCGTGTCCTTCCCAGACTGCTACTTATTTTTCTATTTTTCTAAATATTCCAAAAAGGAGAAATATTGCCTTAAAAACTGTTTTGGAGTCGGTTTACTTACCGTACAACATACCTATTCCTTTTCAGAGTCTGAAACATTCCGGGAAGTGTCCCTTATGTATTCCTCCGGGGTTACGGTTTCAATAACATTGGTTTCAACATTTATGGGATTACCTGAGATATAATGTTTGATTCTTTGACCGTTCACCACCTTCCGATTTGTGCCTTCGAAGTTGTTGATTTTTATGGCACCGAAACGGTAGACCTCATCGATAACGTAAGGACCTTCCCATTTAGAGAGAAGTTTTCCTGCAAAAAATCGTAAATGAGAGTTGTATAGTAATACATAATCACCTACATTAAACTCACGCTTTTGTATTCTTTTGTCATGCCATCTTTTAACTTTTTCTTTAAACAACTTGGCATTTTCGTAGGCTTGGGTTCTCCATTCATCAAGTGAGCTAATATCAAATAACCTCTTCTCACCGGCAAGTTTAAAATCATAACTAAGTTCTTTAATAGCCCAATAAGCCTTGTGTTCTAGTTCGAGAGGTAAGTGACATGCTTTTCCATAGACCATTTTATACGGAGACATGCCCATAGGATTTTTATATGCAGTTCTGTAGGCCCATAATGCATCATCTAGTTTCTTGGAACAGTTCTTTCTAGACCTATTAACAGTCTTTTGCAAAATTAATTTGAGTTCTCTATTACTCAATTCTACTTGACCACTAGACTGAGGATGATAAGTACATGCAATTCTATGATTAACATCATATTTAGCATGCATTTTACGAAAAGCACCATGAATAAAATGTGAACCACCATCAGTCATTAAATATCTAGGGACTCCAAATCTTAGAAAAAATAACTTCTTTAAGAATTTTAATAGAAGTGTTATGATCAGCACTACTAGTTGGAATAACTTCTACCCACTTAGTAACGTAATCAACAGCAACTAAAATATGTGTATAACCATTAGAGGAAGGAAAAGGTCCCATATAGTCAAAGCCCCAAAAATCAAATGGTTCAATAACAAGTGAATAGTTCATAGGCATTTCTTGACATCTACTAATATTACCAACTCTTTGACATTCATCACAAGATAAGACAAACATGCGGGCATCCTTGAAGAGAGTAGGCCAATAAAAACCAGATTGCAATACCTTATGTGCTATTCTATCTCCAGCATGGTGTCCTCCATAAGCTTCGGAGTGACACTTGCGTAGGATCTGTTCCTGTTCATGCTCAGGTACACAGCGTCTAATAACACCATCTACTCCTTCTTTATAAAGATGTGGGTCATCCCAAAAGTAATGCCTCAAATCATAGAAGAACTTTTTCTTTTGCTGGTATGTGAAACTAGGTGGTATAAACTTAGCAACAATGTAATTAGCATAATCAGCATACCATGGAGCAGTATGAGAAGCATTTATGACATTTAATTGCTCATCAGGAAAGCTATCATCAATAGGTAGTGGGTCATCAAGCACATTTTCTAACCTAGACAAGTTGTCTGCAACAGGGTTCTCAGCTCCTTTTCTATCAACAATATGCAAATCAAATTCTTGTAGCAATAGAACCCATCTAATAAGTCTAGGTTTAGCATCTTTCTTTTCCATGAGATATTTAATAGCAGCATGATCAGTGTGAATAGTTACTTTAGAATCAACAATATAAGGTCTGAACTTATCACAAGCAAATACAACCACTAAGAATTCTTTTTCAGTAGTAGCATAATTTCTTTGAGCATTGTCTAGAGTTTTACTAGCATATTGAATAACATTTAGTTTTTTATCAACTCTTTGTCCTAGAATAGCACCTACAACATAATCACTAGCATCACACATAATTTCAAAGGGTAAATTCCAATCAGGTGGCAGAGATCAATGCTTTCTTAAGTATTTCAAATGCTTCTACACAATCATCATCAAAAACAAATGGTATATCTTTTTGTAATAAATTAGTCAGAGGCCGAGAGATTTTTGAGAAATCCTTAATGAACCTCCTATAAAAACCGGCATGACCAAGGAAACTTCTTATACCTTTGATGTCCTTGGGACATGGCATCTTTTCAATAGCATCAACCTTGGCTTTATCAACTTCAATACCTCTTTCAGAAACTTTATGCCCCAAGACAATACCTTCATTAACCATAAAGTGACACTTTTCCCAATTCAAGACAAAATTAGTTTCTTCACATCTCTGCAAAACTCGCTCAAGGTTGCTCAAGCAATCATCAAAAGAAGATCCATAGATGGAAAAGTCGTCCATGAAAACCTCACAAACCTTTTCACAAAAGTCAGAAAATATAGCCATCATGCATCTTTGAAAGGTAGCAAGTGCATTACATAGACCAAAAGGCATACGTCTATAAGCAAAGGTACCAAAAGGGCATGTAAAAGTAGTCTTTGATTGATCTTTGACTGACACAGGTATTTGAGAGAAACCAGAATAACCATCTAGAAAGCAAAAATGTGTATGTTTGGATAATCTTTTTAGCATTTGATTGATAAAAGGTAAGGGGTAATGATCTTTTTAGTAGCCTTATTTAATTTGCGGAAATCAATTACCATCCTATAACCTGTAATAATTCTTTGAGGAATCAATTCATCTTTATCATTAGGAACAATAGTAATACCTCCCTTCTTAGGGACACAATGGACATGACTTACCCACTGACTATCAGCAATGGGATAGATTATACCTGCCACAAGGAGCTTTAGTATCTCCTTTCTTACCACTTCTTTCATTTTAGGATTCAGCCGGTGTTGATGATCACGAACTGGTTTAACATCTTCTTCCAAATTAATTTTATGTTGACATAGAGTGGGACTAATGCCCTTAAGATCATCAAGAGTATACCCAATAGCAGCATGGTGCTTCTTCAGAGTTTTCAATAATCTCTTGAGCGATGATTTCTCCTTCACGAGGCCAAAAATCTTATATTTACTAATTGGAGGCACCTTTCTAGCGTTTACATTAATCCACATCATCAAGATTAATTTATCCATTAGATTTAAAATTTAATGGCTAAGATCTGTTAAAAGTCCGTGACTTATATAAAGATATGGCGTACGTAAAGAATAGAACCTGCACGTATATAAAAGATAGACACAACCTTATAATATAGAAAAGGGAATCACGCTTTCCAAAAGAGAAAAAATAGAGAAGGGAATCACGTAAACAAGAGTCCTCATGCTACAAGAAAAGACCATAGTACATAATCATATAAAAAAGAGTCCTCATGCTACAAGAAAAAGAGCCATCATGATTTTATAACAAAAAGGCCATTATGACACACGACCAAGTTTTCCTTTGACAATATCTGCCTTCTCCCCTTGCAAAAGAAATATACTCTTCTGTTTTTTATAAGAAGTAAAAAAGATACATAAGAATACTCACGTTCGATCTTCTGAACAAAAGAAAATGCATAAGTACAAAATTTAATGGTCAAGATTTTTCAGAAGTCTCGGCTTATAAATGTACACCACTACTTGCAGAATTGTACCAACACGTATAATGAGAGGACATGGCTTTATCTAATATAAGAGAAAAATATCCGGTACAAAAAAGGACCCCTCATGCTATAGAGAAGGAGATATCACAATTTTAAAAAATGTCATCATCTCACACGTGCAAGTTCTAAAATATTTGTGTTATCTGTTTTTAAGACAGAGAAAAGATGATACGTACAAATAATCACAAGCCTTCTTCCAAAAAAAGAAAAAAAAACTAAAACTAAAAGATGTACGAATAAATAATCGTCTCCTCCCGTGAAAAAAACACACATCCCAGTTCGCGCCAAAATAAAACTACTTGCATCTTTCTCTTGAAAAAAGACAAAAGGATCTTAAAATATAGGAGTTGACTAGCCGCATGTTAGAAGTAAAGTCTATGCCTGATTGAAAAAGAAATTTCAATCTCACCACATGCAAAAATAAGACCAATTCAGATATCACTGTCAAGGTCATTAATGTGCGAAATTGCTTAATCTATACACATAAAAATATATCATACTCCCTCCATCCCAAAATAAATGTCTCAATAGTGTACTAACTTTAGCCGTCAGAAAATAATAGATGTGATTATTGTTTGTTACAATTGTTTCAAATAACTTATAATTTGTTCAGTATTATGATATCTAAAATTTAACCTCCTACCTTATACATGTTAATATAATTTTGTTAACAATTGTCTCCAAATAATAGCTAGACTGTGCAGGTGCACCAGATGATGACTAGTTATATATAAAATTGCGATCGCGATGAACAAGATGCATAGGATAAAACTTCTGATGAAATTCCAATTTCAATCGTTTGTAATTCCAAGACCTCATATCATCACATAGCCTATACCATGTCGATGCATCTCCCCTCAAAGATAAAGGGAAGACCTTCTTCTTAACAACATCCCCGGGTACACCTGCAAGCTTAAATAATCCACAAACTTCATGCACATATATCAGATGTTTATCAGGATGTTTTGTTCCATCTCCTAGAAAAGGATTAGCTAGCAGTTTTTCTATCATACCCGCAGGAACTTCAAAGCAAGCATTTTCATTTTTATATTCATTTTCAGTAGGTTGAGTAGGTTGAGGAGCAACTCTTTGCTCTACTGGTCAAGGTGAAGATACCCCGAACAAGCCCGATTACTTTCCATAGTAACAAGTGACAATAAATTTCAGCACACTATATAATTTTTTCCTTACCAAATTCCACCTACCAAAGGCGCTTCACTCCCCGGCAACGGCGCCATAAAAGAGTCTTGATGACCCACAAGTATAGGGGATCTATCGTAGTCCTTTCGATAAGTAAGAGTGTCGAACCCAACAAGGAGCAGAAGGAAATGATAAGCGGTTTCCAGCAAGGTATTCTCTGCAAGTACTGAAATAAGTGGTAACAAATAGTTTTGTGATAGGATAATTTGTAACGAGCAACAAGTAACAAAAGTAAATAAAGTACAGCAAGGTGGCCCAATCCTTTTGTAGCAAAGGACAAGCCTGGGCAAACTCTTATATGATGTAAAGCGCTCCCGAGGACACATGGGAATATTGTTGTGGGAGTCCTGGATTAAGGGGTCTCCGGACAGCCGGAGTATCTTCATTGGCCGGACTGTTAGACTATGAAGATACAAGATTGAAGACTTCGTCTCGTGTCCGGATGGGACTCTACTTGGCGTGGAAGGCAAGCTAGGCAATACGTATATGGATATCTCCTCCTTTGTAACCGACCTTGTGTAACCCTAACCCTCTCCGGTGTCTATATAAACCGGAGGTTTTAGTCCGTAGGACAACAATCACAACATACAATCATACCATAGGCTAGCTTCTAGGGTTTAGCCTCTCTGATCTCGTGGTAGATCTACTCTTGTAACACCCATATCTTCAATATTAATCAAGCAGGACGTAGGGTTTTACCTCCATCAAGAGGGCCCGAACCTGGGTAAAACTTCGTGTCCCTTGCCTCATGTTACCATCCGCCTAGACGCACAGTTCGGGACCCCCTACCCGAGATCTGCCGATTTTGACACCGACATTGGTGCTTTCATTGAGAGTTCCTCTGTGTCGTCGCTGTTAGGCTTGATGGCTCCTACTATCATCGATAGCGATGCGATCCAGGGTGATACTTTTCTCCCCGGACAGATCTTCATATCCGGCGGCTTTGCACTGCGGGCTAATTCGCTTGGCCATCTGGAGTAGATTGAAAGCTACGCCCCTGGCCATCAGGTCAGATTTGGAAGTTTGAATTACACGGCCAATATCCGTGGGGACTTGATCTTCGAAGGATTCGAGCCACAGCCGGGAGCGCTGCACTGTCGCGATGGGTATGACCTAGCTCTGCCGCCGAACAGTACCCCAAAAGTCGCGCCCACATCAGCTCCGACCCTCAGTTCGGAGCCAACTGCGCTAATCGAGGACGGGTGGTTAGACACCGCCTCAGGGGTTGCAGTCTCAATGGCGATCAAGCCGAACACTAGCATAAATCTCCGCGCAGCCCGTGATTCCAAGGCATCGGACTCTTTTCTGGACTCTAAACCATCCGCACCCCTGCCGATCGAATCCAATGGGGCGCCGATCATGGAATTCACCGCCGCGAGTATCTTTCAGCACTCGCCCCTCGGCGACATTCTGAATTCACTAAAGTCTCTCTCTTTGTCAGGAGAGCCCCGGCCGTATTATGGCCAACAGGATTGGGATGCGAACGACGAAGAAATTCGACACCCACCCACCACCCACTTAATAGCCACTGCCGATGACTCAACCGACATGCTCGACTTCGACTCCGAAGACATCGACGGTATGGACAACGATGCGGGAGGCGAACAGGAGCCACCGCCCACAGGGCATTGGATGTCCACTTCATCATATGACGTATACACGATGAACACCCCACAAGACGACGACGAGGAACAGAAAGACGCACCGAAGGCTTATTCCCTCGAGAAGTAGTCAAAGTAGCAACGCAGGCGCCATCCCAAATCCCGCCTCGCCAGGAATAACGATCACACAGACCCAGCGTTGGAGCAGGGCGAACCACTACCGGACCACGGCCATAAGGAGAGTCAAACCGAACAAACCAATTCGGTCAAAGATAATAGTCCGGCCGACACAACGCCGGACAAGCACCCGGAGCAGCAAAATGCCCGTCAAAGGCTTGTGGCCACCGCGAGGAGTCTGAAAAAGCAGAAGCAAAGGCTCAAGGCTGCGCAGGACACACTCCAAATCAGATGGAGTAAAGTACTCAACACAGCAGCGAAGTACGGCGACAATCGCCCCACCAAGAGCTACCCAAAGTGGAAGTTGCTACCCAAATTCGATGAGGAGGCCTCAGACCCCTCACAACCAAAAATCAAAACAGCCACCTGGCCGGATAGACGACCTCACGACCAACATAGAGCGGCAAACAATGCCACTCACAAGACAATATGCGATCCACGCGAGGTCTTGCACCAAAAGGACAGCACAACCAGATCCATCTATGGACCACGCAAGCGCGCTCCAGCATATGATATAACACAACAAACATCTGAACAACGTGGTACACCCAGATACAGGGGTGCCACACACCCCCTATGTTTCACCGATAAGGTGCTGGATCATGAATTTCCAGAGGGATTCAAACCTGTAAACATAGAGGCATACGACAGAACAACAGACCCTGGGGTCTGGATCGAGGACTATATCCTCCACATCCATATGGCTCGAGGAGATGATCTCCAAGCCATCAAGTATTTACCACTCAAACTCAAAGGGCCAGCCCGTCACTGGCTTAAAGGCATCCCCGAAAACTCGATTGGAAGCTGGGCAAAGCTCGAAGACGCTTTTCGGGCAAACTTTCAACCGACCTATGTCCGACCTCCGGACGCGGATGATTTGAGTCATATAACTCAACAGCCCGGAGAGTCAGCCCGAAAGCTTTGGAACATGTTTCTTACCAAAAAGAACCAAATTGTCGACTGTCCGGACACCGAAGCCTTGACAGCTTTTAAGCACAGCGTCCGTGACGAATGGCTTGCCCGACACCTCGGCCAAGAAAATCCGAGAACAATGGCAGCACTAACAAGCCTCATGACCCACTTTTGCGCGGGTGAGGACAGCTGGCTAGCCTGATGCAGCACCAGCGACGCCAGTACATCTGAAGTTAGAGATGGAAACGGGAAATCACGGCGCAACAACAATAACAAACGCTGGAATAAAGGAGACATCACGAAGAGCACGGCAGTAAACGCCGGATTCAAAAGCTCTCGGCCAGGTCAGCAAAAGCCGCCCTCTAAAGGTGCTAGAGATGAACTGTCCAGCCTAAAAAAAATTCTGGACCAAATATGTCAGGTCCATAGCACCCCCGGCAAACCAGCCAATCATACCCACAGAGAATGTTGGGTCTTCAAGCAGTCCGGCAAGCTCAATGCCGTACATAAGGGGGAGGAAACGCCAAGCAAAGATGAGGATGAGCCTCTCAAGAAAGACACTGGGGAACAAAAGAAATTTCCACTAGAAGTCAAAACAGTAATGTGTTACACGCGATCAATGGAAAAAATAAAACGGCACTCCCAGAAAAATACGCCCGAGGGCCTATCACCGCGGAGTCCTGCCACTGGTCATCTCAACCGATCACTTTCGACCATTGTGATTACTCAGCAAGTATCCGGCGTGCAGGATGGGCTGCCCTGGTATTAGACCCAATAATTGATGGATACCACCTCACACGAGTCTTGATGGACGGTGGCAGCAGTCTAAACCTGATATACCAGGATACAATCCGCGAAATGGGGATAGACCCAGCAAAAATTTGCCATAGCAATACTACCTTTAAAGGAGTAACGCCAGGCCCAAGGGCTCATTGCACGGGCTCCCTGCTACTAAAGGTTATATTCGGCTTCCCCGATAACTTCCGTAGCGAACATTTAACCTTCCACATCGCTCCCTTTCAAAATGGCTATCAAGCACTATTCGGACGCGAAGCTTTCGCTCGCTTTAACGCAATACCACACTACGCTTCCCTCACACTCAATATGCCCGGTCCACGTGGCATCATTACAGTGAACGGAAGTATTAAGCGATCCCTGCACGCCGAAGAGTGTGCGGCTGCCTTGGCAGCCGCACACTAAAAATGGCCTCACGACCTCGGACACGGTTAGACGAGTCCGGCACAGCTATATGCAATTTATACCGGATCAAGGGTCACACCCCTATTACAAATACAAAGGGCTCAACGCGCGTAGACAAGCGGCAATTTTTACTCATCTTGAATCATGCATGGTTTCTTTAAAAACTATCTTTTTGCACGACAACTTTTTCACCTAAGTCCCTCTTTTTTACAGATGATCATCGTGCTACACCCGTCTAGGATACGGCACAACGGAGACACAGGCACAGATGTGCAGCAGGGACCCGCTCCAAGGATTCTTTTTAGATTAAGACCCTGCGTAAACCTTTTTTACTGTCTCTTGTTGATATATACCCACCGAATTCTCAGCACAGTTGAGAAGGATGCTGACGTCTTGGCATGTGGCCATGCCAGAATAATGCACATACCTGGACACAAGGGGCTTCTTACAAAGGGCACTACTTTGGCCCGGTTTATACCATAAAGACCGAATACCTTAGGGAGTGTTCGGCGTCGCGAGTTTGGCCTTATATGCATCAGCTCCGAATCATTGTCTTTGGTCAAATGTTGGGTTTGCCCGGCTCCTGTGTTTTGGTGCCTTACGTTTCACTTTACCAGCTAAGGTAGCACTGGGAGAACTACTGCGATTGTGCCCTGGTTCATCCGGATGAGCACCTCAGTAGAGAAAGCCGAAAACTGTCTGTCATGATATAGCGTGAGACTGGTCAACCACTCGATGACCTATCGAAATGTTAGAATTCCTCCGCCTTAACGAAGGGCCGTTTTCCGGCCAGGCATGTACGCACCCCACGATCGGGAGAGTGCGGAGCCACCAGGGGCTATCTAGTAGCCCCACTGTCAAACTCCTATGGCTAAGTGAAAGTGTTAAAGCATTATAGTCCGGTTGCCTCGCTCGCTGCGCTATCACCTCCTTATTAGGACCAAGACATTGGGTTAAGTGTGAACACATGTTTTTTGCAAGCACCCCCCCATTATATGCATGGGGGTTGAAGCCGACGGCTGCAATCTTTCAGGTTATACACATGTATACATAAACGGCTGCACAGGAGGCATCATACTACTTTCAGGCAAAAGTGTAAACATAGCCTTATAAAAACTTCATAAAAGCATTGTGTTTACAATGATAATACATATCACTCAAACATAATATTCTTCGAGCACTGGGCCTCTATCAAACGAGCACCCTCGAGAACCTCCTCGAAATAATGCTCGGCTGCCACTCGGCCTATGGCCGAACCCTGCGCCGCAACTACGGAAGCGTCCATCTCTGCCCAGTATGCTTTAACACGAGCAAGGGCCATCCGCGAGCCTTCTATGCACGCCGACCTCTTCATTGCATTAATGCACGGCACCGCACCAAGGAACTGCTGCACTAAGCTGAAATAGCTATCCAATTTTTGCTTCTTCGGCCACAGCTGATCCACAATAGCCCTCATGGCGAGTCCGGACAACCTATTCAGTTCGGCTCATTCGGCTAGCTGGTCAGTCAATGAAGGCGGAAGCTCTGGAACATTGAACTACGACCAGAACAGCTTGTCCACTTCACGATCTGTCCGACCTTGGAAGTACGTGGCAGCATCGGCAGCACTCGCTGCCAAATCCATATATGCATCTTCCAAACTCCACAGACGATCCAGAGGGGCATACCATGGATCTCCGAACTTCCTCCGTAACATGAAGGGTTTCCCAGCCGCAATATCCCCGGCTTCCCGCAGCTCCTCCTTCTTCGCTCTCATAGCAGAACAGGTGTCCTTCTCCGCCGCCGTGGCCTTCTCAAGGTCCGTTGCCTTTGCTTGGTTTTCCTTTTCAAGGACCCGGCAACGGTCGGCAGCGTCTTTTAATTCCACGGCCATTTTGGCCATCTTATCTTGGCTCTCGCAATGTGCGGCCTTCTCGGCCTTCAACTCTTCGGCCGCCTTCAAAGCAGCGACATTACTAATCCTCGCTTGTTCCTTGGCTCGGGCAAGTTTTGCCCGCAAGGCTTCTATGAAGGCAGCTCCATCTGCAGTCACAACATATTAAAGATACTGGCATTACGCTGCTCTTACTATGTGGCTTTCACCAGATAATAATACTTACCCTGTGCCTCGTCAAGCCTCTTATTAACAAGCTCGAGGTCGGCGTCTGCCACATTCAGTTGCCGTTTTAATTTGGCAAACTCACTATTCCGGCTAGCCACCGGAGCCTCCACCACCTGCACATAAAGGCAGTCTGGTTATTGCCTGAGAATATGATCCTCTGTTCGCCGCCGTTCTCGACGACAACCAGAGTCTCAGGAGCTACTATTTACACAGGCACACCTAACATGTGCAGCACTGTCACGTATTATTTTATGTACCTCAAACCCGTCAGTAGACTCATAAAGGCTTCATGTAAACCGCCTTCGGCGGACGAGATTCTCTCCATCACCGTACCCATCAGCATACGGTGTTCTTCTGAGATGGCTGCTCGCCCCACCAACTCTCTCAGAATGTCCGACCGCACACTAGACGGTGCCGGACTCTTTTGTCTGCTCTCCTCGGGAGTCGAACGCTGGGGACTTCGGGGGTCTATGGGATTATCTTCTGGCCTCACCGGATTCAGAGAGGCCCTCCATGAAGACACTTCGGGGTTGCTCGCTTCTGGAGTGGAGGAGTCTGGGGGAGGCGTTTCGCTCTCCATCATCTCCGGAAGAAGATCCCCCGAAGACGAGCTCATCTGAGAGGGGCTAAGGCCCGAACTGCAAGATATATGCGGTGGTTATTTTCTCAGAAGAAAAATAGCATACCTTTACTATTAAAATATTTTGGGATCGCTTACGACTCGTTGGAGGGCAGATCCCCCCACGGGCTTTGTGCGGCAGAAGCACCCCCCAAGGCGGGACCCTCTGTGGGAGATTTCTTCTCCCGTTTGGAGGCTTCAGCTTCCGGATCCTTGGAAGCAGTCCTTTTCCTCCACCGGTTGTCCTCCTTCGTGGAGGTGCTCACTCCCTCGGTTAGAACAGGCGGTGATGGGGGCCCGCGTCCGTCCGTATTATCCCTCCCGGTATCTTCCTTCGGGGGCTCCGGGCAAGGTGCGACCTCGAGCATCTTTTCCAATACCGGATTTTCCAGACCCTCAGGAAGGGGGGTCGGACACCGAATCATCTTCGCCTTCGTTAGCCAGTCCTGGTCAAAAAGCGAATTCTCAGAAATAACTTCGTGACAAATAAAAGATGGTGTGTTCGGCCAGAGGATTTCTTACTTGTTCGGCGGCACGGTTACTGCTCAGACCCACGTCCTCGGTAATATCCGGACACTCTACTTGAGGTCCGAAGAATGACTTATACATATCCTCGTGCGTCCGGCCGAGGAGACTTTGAATAGCACGCGGTCCCTCGGGGTTAAACTCCCACAAGCGAAGGGGGCGGCGTCTGCAAGGCTGGACTTGACGGACCAACATAACTTGTATTACCACAGCCAAATTGAAATCTCCCTCGAAGAGATCTCGAATGCGGCTTTGCAGTATAGGCACGTCCTTGGCTGGACCCCAGCTCAGGCCTCTGCTAATCCATGACATCAGTTGTGGCGGGGGGCCCGAGCGGAAAGCGGGGCAGCCGCCCACCTGGCACTTCGGGGAGACGTGACGTAAAACCACTCCCGTTGCCATAGTTCGGACACCTCTGGAAAGGAACCTTCCGGCCATGGAGCTCCTGCCATCTTGCCTATTGATGCACCTCCGCACGCTGCTTGTTGCCCCTCGATCATCTTCGGCTTTACTTCAAAGGTCTTGAGCCATAGGCCGAAGTGAGGGGTGACGCGGAGGAAGGCGTCACACATGACAATAAACGTCGAGATGTGGAGAAAGGAGTCCGGAGCTAGATCATGAAAATCTAGCCCGTAATAGAACATCAAGCCCCTGACAAAAGGATCTAGAGTGAGGCCTAGACCTCGGAGGAAGTGGGAGACGAACACAATGTTCTCGTTGGGTTCAGGAGTAGGGACGACCTGCCCTTGAGCAGGCAGCCGATGCGACACCTCGGCGGTCAGGTATCTGGCCTGCCTCAACTTCTTAATGTCCTCTTCCGTAACAGAGGAGGGCATCCATCGGCCTTGAAGGCTGGATCCGGACATGATTGAAGATCCGGAGCACCTAACCTAGGCTTTGGGTGTTAGAACTCGAGGCGGAGGAAGGGTTCGATTGAGCGCGAGAGAAAAAAGCTAGAACCTCGCCCCTTTATAAAGGGGTGAATATCAAGCGTCCTCTCCGTAGCCATTTAGGACTTGCCTATAATCTAGGAGTCCTAGACACGGTTGGGTTACCCATGATCGCATTAATGAGAATCCCGTAATTGGGGGAACATGATCTCCGCTTCGGCAAGACGTGTCACGAAACTGCCTCGCGTTATGTGTGGAGCTGGTTAAAAGAAACGGTTTGAATAATCATCGGGCCATGACGTAACATCATGTGGCTAAAATAAGCCAACAAATTAGATCTGCAAAAATGCTATTCTCTCTGTGGTGGAATGCGGAATTTATTTTGCAGGGTCGGACACTATCCTCGTATTCAACTTCTTCTGTCATGTATTCGGAGAAGGAACCCGCCTTGCAATGCCGAAGACAATACTGCGCGCCGGACTCGTGTCATTGAAGCTCGGTTCATGGGCTACTGTGGGAGTCCTGGATTAGGGGGTCTCCGGACAGCCGGACTATCTTCATTGGCCGGACTGTTAGACTATGAAGATACAAGATTGAAGACTTCGTCTCGTGTCCGGATGGGACTCTACTTGGCGTGGAAGGCAAGCTAGGCAATACGTATATGGATATCTCCTCCTTTGTAACCGACTTTGTGTAACCCTAACCCTCTCCGGTGTCTATATAAACCAGAGGTTTTAGTCTGTAGGACAACAATCACAACATACAATCATACCATAGGCTAGCTTCTAGGGTTTAGCCTCTCTAATCTCGTGGTAGATCTACTCTTGTAACACCCATATCTTCAATATTAATCAAGCAGGACATAGGGTTTTACCTCCATCAAGAGGGCCTGAACCAGGGTAAAACTTCGTGTCCCTTGCCTCCTGTTACCATCCAGCCTAGACGCACAGTTCGGGACCCCCTACCCGAGATCCGCCGATTTTGACACCGTCAATCATCAAGCTACTTTTCATCACGCTCATATGATTCACGTTCGGTACTTTGATAATTTGGTATGTTGGTGGACCGGTGCTTGGGTGCTGCCCTTACTTGGACAAGCATCCCACTTATGATTAACCTCTATTGCAAGCATCCGCAACTACAACAAAAGTATTAAGGTAAACCTAACCATATCTTGAAACATATGGATCCAAATCAGCCCCTTACGAAGCAACGCATAAACTAGGGTTTAAGCTTCTCTCACTCTAGCAACCCATCGTCTACTTATTACTTCCCAATGCCTTCCTCTAGGCCCAAACAATGGTGAAGTGTCATGTAGTCGACGTTCACATAACACCACTAGAGGAGAGACAACATACATCTCATCAAAATATCGAATGAATACCAAATTCACATGACTACTAATAGCAAGACTTCTCCCATGTCCTCAGGAACAAAAGTAACTACTCACAAAGCATAAACATGTTCATAATCAGAGGGGTATTAATATGCATATAGGATCTAAACATATGATCTTCCACCGATTAAACCAACTAGCATCAACTACAAGGAGTAATTAACACTACTAGCAACCTACTAGCACCAATCCCAGACGTGGAGACAAGAATTGGATACAAGATATGAACTAGGGTTTTGAGATGAGATGGTGCTGATGAAGATGTTGATGGAGATTGCCCTCTCCCGATGAGAGGAGCGTTGGTGATGACGATGGCGATGATTTCCCCCTCCGGGAGGGAAGTTTCCCCGGCAGAACAGCTCCGCCAGAGCCCTAGATTGGTTCCGCCAAGGTTCCGCCTCGTGGCGGCGGAGTTTCGTCCGAGAAGATGGCTTATGATTTTTTCCCATCGAAAGACTCCATATAGCAGAAGATGGTCACCGGAGGGCCACCAGGGGGCCCACGAGGTAGGGGGGCGTGCCCCCACCCTCGTGGGCAGGGTGTGGCCCCCCTGGTGAGTTTCTTCCGTTGAGTATTTTTTATATATTTGGAAAACATCTCCTGTGAAGTTTTAGGACTTTTGGAGCTGTGCAGAATAGGTCTCTAATATTTGCTCCTTTTCCAGCCCAGAATCCCAGCTGCCGGCATTCTCCCTCTTTATGTAAACCTTGTAAAATAAGAGAGAATAGGCATAAGTATTGTGATATAATGTGTAATAACAACCCATAATGCAATAAATATCGATATAAAAGCATGATGCAAAATGGACGTATCATGACTCCTATTAAAGTTGAAGAAAAGATTGTCACTTATAATGATCCTATTGTACCTACTTCTTATTTTGGGAAACCACCTTTCCCTATTAGGATAAAAGATCATGCTAAAGCTTCAACTGTGGTTCGTAAAAGCAATATTAAAACTTATACACCTCCTGAGCAAGTTAACGTTGAACCTAATATTGCTATTGTTAAATATCTCTTGTCTGATAATATTGATGGGCATGTTATTCATTTCCTTGATGAAACTGCTAGAATTGCTAAACCTTGTGCTAAAGATCAAAATAGACCTGTGGTAGGCATGCCTGTTATTTCTTTTAAAATAGGAGATCATTGTTATCATGGCCTATGTGATATGGGTGCTAGTGCTAGTGCAATACCTTATTCCTTATACAAAGAAATTATGCATGATATTGCACCTGTTGAGATAGAAAATATTGATGTCACAATTAAACTTGCCAATAGAGATACTATTTCACCAATGGGAATTGTTAGAGATGTTGAAGTCTTGTGCGGGAAAACTAAATATCCTGCTAATTTTCTTGTTCTTGGTTCCCCACAAGATAGCTTTTGTCCCATTATATTTGGTAGACCCTTCTTGAACACTGTTAATGCTACCATAGATTGCAAGAGGGATGTTGTTACTATCGGTTTAGATGATATGTCTCATGAATTTAATTTTTCTAAATTTAGTAGACAACACAGTGAAGAAGAATTGCCTAGTAAGGATGAAATTATTGGTCTTGCTTCTATTGCCGTACCTCCTAGTGATCATTTAGAGCAATATTTGCTAGACCATGAAAATGATATGTTTATGAATGGAAGAAGGGAAATAGATGAAGTATTCTTTAAATGGGAACCTATTCTGAAAAACAATTTACCTGTTGAAATCCTAGGGGATCCTCCTCCACCCAAGGGTGATCCCGTGTTTGAGCTTAAACCGTTACCTGATACTCTTAAATATGCTTATCTTGATGAGAAAAAGATATATCCTGTTATTATTAGTGCTAACCTTTCAGAGCATGAGGAATAGAGATTATTGAAAACTCTGAAGAAGCACCGTGCTGCTATTGGGTATACTCTTGATGATCTTAAGGGCATTAGTCCCACTCTATGTCAACATAAAATTAATTTGGAAGAAGATACTAAACTAGTTCGTGATCATCAACGACGGCTGAATCCTAAAATGAAAGAAGTGGTAAGAAAGGAAATACTAAAGCTCCTTGAGGCAGGTATAATCTATCTTGTTGCTGATAGTCAGTGGGTAAGTTCTGTCCATTGTGTCCCTAAGAAGGGAGGTATTACTGTTGTTCCTAATGATAAAGATGAATTGATCCCTCAAAGAATTATTACATGTTATAGGATGGTAATTGATTTCCGCAAATTAAATAAGGCAACTAAAAAGGATCATTACCGCTTACCTTTTATCGATCAAATGCTAGAAAGAGTATCCTAACATACACGTTTTTGCTTTCTAGATGGTTATTCTGGTTTCTCTCAAATACCTGTGTCGGCCAAAGATCAATCAAAGACTACTTTTACTTGCCCTTTTGGTACTTTTGCTTATAGACGTATGCATTTTGGTCTATGTAATGCACCTGCTACCTTTCAAAGATGCATGATGGCTATATTCTCTGACTTTTGTGAAAAGATTTGTGAGGTTTTCATGGACGATTTCTCCATCTATGGATCTTCTTTTGATGATTGCTTGAGCAACCTTGATCGAATTTTGCAGATATGTGAAGAAACTAATCTTGTCTTGAATTGGGAAAAGTGCCACTTTATGGTTAATGAAGGTATTGTCTTGGGGCATAAAGTTTCTGAAAGAGGTATTGAAGTTGATAAAGCCAAGGTTGATGCTATTGAGAAGATGCCATGTCCCAAGGACATCAAAGGTATAAGAAGTTTCCTTGGTCATGCCGGATTTTATAGGAGGTTCATTAAGGACTTCTCAAAAATTTCTCGGCCTCTGACTAATTTATTACAAAAATACCATTTGTTTTTTATGATGATTGTGTAGAAGCATTTGAAATGCTTAAGAAAGCATTGATCTCTGCACCTATTGTTCAGCCACCTGATTGGAATTTACCCTTTGAAATTATGCGTGATGCTAGTGATTATGCTGTAGGTGCTGTTCTAGGGCAAAGAGTTGATAAGAAATTAAATGTTATTCAATATGCCAGTAAAACCCTAGACAATGCTCAAAGAAATTATGCTACTACTGAAAAAGAATTCTTAGCAGTTGTATTTGCTTGTGATAAGTTTAGACCTTATATTGTTGATTCTAAAGTAACTATTCACACTAATCATGCTGCTATTAAATATCTCATGGAAAAGAAAGAAGCTAAACCTAGACTTATTAGATGGGTTCTCTTGCTACAAGAATTTGACTTACATATTGTTGATAGAAAGGGAGCTAAGAACCCTGTTGCAGACAACTTGTCTAGGTTAGAAAATGTGCTTGATGACCCACTACCTATTGATGATAGCTTTCCCAATGAGCAATTAAATGTCATAAATGCTTCTCATACTGCTCCATGGTATGCTGATTATGCTAATTACATTGTTGCTAAGTTTATACCACCTAGATTCACATACCAGCAAAAGAAAAAGTTCTTCTATGATTTGAGGCATTACTTTTGGGATGATCCACATCTTTATAAAGAAGGAGTAGATGGTGTTATTAGATGTTGTGTACCTGAGCATGAACAGGAACAGATCCTACGCAAGTGTCACTCCGAAGCTTATGGAGGACACCATGCTGGAGATAGAACTGCACACAAGGTATTGCAATCTGGTTTTTATTGGCCTACTCTCTTCAAGGATGCCCGTAAGTTTGTCCTATCTTGTGATGAATGTCAAAGAATTGGTAATATTAGTAGACGTCAAGAAATGCATATGAACTATTCACTCGTAATTGAACCATTTGATGTTTGGGGCTTTGACTATATGGGACCTTTTCCTTCCTCTAATGGTTATACACATATTTTAGTTGCTGTTGATTACGTTACTAAGTGGGTAGAAGCTATTCCAACTAGTAGTGCTGATCATAACACTTCTATTAAAATGCTTAAAGAAGTTATTTTTTCCAAGATTTGGAGTCCCTAGATATTTAATGACCGATGGTGGTTCACATTTTATTCATGGTGCTTTTCGTAAAATGCTTGCTAAATATGATGTTAATCATAGAATTGCATGTACTTATCATCCTCAGTCTAGTGGTCAGGTAGAATTGAGTAATAGAGAACTCAAATTAATTTTGCAAAAGACTGTTAATAGGTCTAGAAAGAACTGGTCCAAGAAACTAGATGATGCATTATGGGCCTACAGAACTGCATATAAAAATCCTATGGGCATGTCTCCGTATAAAATGGTCTATGGAAAAGCATGTCACTTACCTCTCGAACTAGAACACAAGGCTTATTGGGATATTAAAGAACTTAGTTATGATTTTAAACTTGCCGGTGAGAAGAGGTTATTTGATATTAGCTCACTTGATGAATGGAGAACCCAAGCCTACGAAAATGCCAAGTTGTTTAAAGAAAAAGTTAAAAGATGGCATGACAAAAGAATACAAAAGCGTGAGTTGAATGTAGGTGATTATGTATTACTATACAACTCTCATTTACGATTTTTTGCAGGAAAACTTCTCTCTAAATGGGAAGGTCCTTACGTTATCGAGGAGGTCTATCGTTCCGGTGCCATAAAAATCAAAAACTTCGAAGGCACAAATCCGAAGGTGGTGAACGGTCAAAGAATCAAACATTATATCTCAGGTAATCCCATAAATGTTGAAACCAATGTTATTGAAACCGTAACCCTAGAGGAATACATAAGGGACACTTTTCAGAATGTTTCAGACTTCGAAAAGGAATAGGTATGTGGTACGGTAAGTAAACCGACTCCAAAATAGTTTTAAGGCAATATTTCTCCGTTTTGAAATATTTATAAAAATAGAAAAATAAGAAGCAGTCCAGGAAGGACACGAGGGCCCCATGAGGGTGGAGGGCGCGCCCTACCCCCCTGGGCGCACCCCCTACCTCGTGGGCACCTCGTGTGCTCTCCGGACTCCGTTTTCGTACACGACACATATTTTGGTCGGTAAAAATTCATTATATAATCTCCCGGAGGTTTTGACTCCTGTATCACGCAAAAATCTCCTTTGTTTGTTTCGAGCTGTCCTGCTGCAGATTTGAGCAACATTTCGTCCCAGGATTCGGAAGGAGAGAGCTATGTGGCTGATTACCTTGCAGACCCTAAAGTCTATGGGGATGTGGAGCATTGTGGTTGGACTAAGGAAGAAGAAGAGGACTATGAACCTAAGGGAAAGGAGGAGACGATCTCAGATGAAGATGAAGTCCCACTATCTCAACCTGGGGACATGCATGTGGAGTTCAAAAAGTTAAGCCTCCTTGATAGAGTAAAGAAACCTAAGATTGAGTTTATCCTTTTTCTCCTCTTGCAGGAAAACAAACAGGAACTGTGCAAAAAGATACTGAGCCTGGAGCAGGAGATCGAGGACCTAAGGGACCAAAATTCTGTCCTCAAGCGTAAATTAAGGAAGAAACCTACGCCATCAACAAAATCACCACCGTCTCCACCAACAAAGAAGAATTGAGTATCTGGTATGGGCACTCCCCTTGGCAACTGCCAAGCTTGGGGGAGTGCCCCGGTATCGTATCACCATCACTTTTATCTTTACTGTTTTTCTTAGTTCGATCCTTTTGGTAATATCTTGATCTAGTAGAATAAAAGTTCTTAGTATGATCTAGTTGTGAGTTTTGCTTTATAATTCCTTTATGTAATCGAGTCCGTGAGCTATATAATAAAGATTAGTGTTGAGTCAAGGGCTTGATTATTTTGCTATGATCCTAAGGGACTAAAAGAAAAGAGAAAGAAATAAAAAGAAACAAAGAGATCATGTGAGTCTTATGGAGACTAATGAGCTCACATAGAAAAAGTATGATGAATAAAAGTTGTTGAGGGTTGACAAACATAGTTTTGGTCATCGTTGCAATTAATAGGAAGTAATAAAGAAAGAGAGGTCTTCACATATAGATATACTATCTTGGACATCTTTTATGATTGTGAGCACTCATTAAAATATGACATGCTAAAGAGTTGATGTTGGACAAGGAAGACAACGTAATGGGTTATGTTTTCTTACATCTGAGATAAATTATATTGTCATGGATCATCCAACATGGTTGAGCTTGCCTTTCCCTCTCATGCTAGCCAAATTCATAGCACCAAGTAGAGATACTACTTGTGCTTCCAAATACCCTTAAACCTGTTTGCCATGAGAGTCCACCATACCTACCTATGGATTGAGTAAGATCCTCCAAGTAAGTTGTCATCAGTGCAAAGCAATAAAAATTGCTCTTTAAATATGTATGAATTATTAGTGTGGGAGAAAATAAACTTTATACGATCATGTGATATGGAAGAAATAAAAGCGACAGACTGCATAATAAAGGTCCATATCACAAGTGGCAATATAAAGTGACGTTCTTTCGCATTAAGATTTTGTGCATCCAACCATAAAAGCGCATGACAACCTCTGCTTCCCTCTGCGAAGGGCTTATCTTTTACCTTTATCTCCTACATTGCATAAGAGTCATGGTGATCTTCACCCTTCCTTTTTACATTCTATCCTTTGGCAAGCACAGTGCTACCTCTTGAGCACTGCGTTGGATTTCCCGAAGAGGAAGGGATGATGCAGCAAAGTAGCGTAAGTATTTCCCTCAGTTTTTGAGAACCAAGGTATAAATCCAATAGGAGGCTACGCTCGAGTCCCTCGTACCTACACAAAAACAATAGTTCAACGCAACCAACGCGCTTAGGGGTTGTCAATCCCTTCGCGGTCACTTACGAAAGTGAGATCTGATAAAGATGATAAATAATATTTTTGGTATTTTTGGAATAGATATGCAAAGTAAAAAGTAAAAGCAAAGTAAAAGCAAAGCAATAATAAAGTGATGGAGATTGATATGATGAGAAAGAGACCCGGGGGCCATAGGTTTCACTAGTGGCTTCTCTCAAGAGCATAAGTATTCTACGGTGGGTGAAAAAATTACTGTTGAGCAATTGGCAGAATTGAGCATAGTTATGAGAATATCTAGGTAAGATCATGTATATAGGCATCACGTCCGAGACAAGTAGACCGAAACGATTCTGCATCTACTACTATTACTCTACTCATCGACCGCTATGCAGCATGCATCTAGAGTATTAAGTTAAAAACAGAGTAACGCCTTAAGCAAGATGACATGATGTAGAGGGATAGTTTCATGCAATATGATAAAAAAAACCATCTTGTTATCCTCGATGGCAACAATACAATACGTGCCTTGCTACCCCTTCTGTCACTGGGAAAGGACACCGCAAGATTGAACCCAAAGCTAAGCACTTCTCCCATGGCAAGAAAAACCAATCTAGTAGGCCAAACCAAACTGATAATTCGAAGAGACTTGCAAAGATAACCAATCATACATAAAAGAATTCAGAGAACATTCAAATATTATTCATAGATAGACTGGATCATAAACCCACAATTCATCGGTCTCAACAAACACACCACAAAAAGAAGATTACATCGAATAGATCTCCACGAGAGAGGGGGAGAACATTGTATTGAGATCCAAAAAGAGAGAAGAAGCCATCTAGCTACTAGCTATGGACCCGTAGGTCTGAAGTAAACTACTCACACTTCATCGGAGGGGCTTGGATGATGATGTAGAAGCCCTCCGTGATCGATGCCCCCTCCGGCGAAGCTTCGGAACAGGCCCCTAGATGGGATCTCGTGGATACAGAAAGTTGCGGTGGTGGAATTAGGTTTTTGGCTCCGTCCCCGATTGTTTGGGGGTACGTGGATATATATAGGAGGAAGAAGTACGTCGGTGGAGCTTCGAGGGGCCCACGAGGTAGGGGCGCGCCCTAGGGGGGCGCCCTCCACCCTCGTGACCACCTCGTGGCTTTCTTGACGGAGGGTCCAAGTCTCCTGGATCTTATCTGATGAGAAAATCACGTTTCCGAAGGTTTCATTCTGTTGGGACTCCGTTTGATATTCCTTTTCTTTGAAACCCTAAAACAGGCAAAAAACAACTATTCTGGGCTGGGCCTCCGGTTAATAGGTTAGTCCCAAAAATAATATAAAAGTGGAAATAAAGCCCAATAATGTCTAAAACTGTAGATAATATAGCATGGAGCAATCAAAAATTATAGATACGTTGGAGACGTATCAAGCATCCCCAAGCTTAATTCCTACTCGTCCTCGAGTAGGTAAATGATAAAAACAGAATTTTTGATGCGGAGTGCTACTTAGCATAATTTTAATGTAATTCTTCTTAATTGTGGTATGAATATTCAGATCCGAGAGATTCAAGACAAAAGTTCATATTGACATAAAAATGATAATACTTCAAGCATACTAACTAAGCAATTATGTCTTCTCAAAATAACATGGCCAAATAAAGTTCATCCCTACAAAATCATATAGTTTAGTCATGTTTCATTTTTGTCGCACAAGAATGCTCTCATCATGCACAACCCCGATGACAAGCCAAGCAATTGTTTCATACTTTAGTAATCTCAAACCTATAAACTTTCACGCAATATATGAGCGCGAGCCATGGACATAACACTATGGGTGGAATAGAATATAATGAGGGGGGTTATGTGGAGAAGACAAAAAAAGAAAGTCTCACATCAACGAGGCTAATCAATGGGCTATGGAGATGCCCACCGATTGATGTTAATGCAAGGAGTAGGGATTGCCATGCAACGGATGCACTAGAGCTATAAATGTATGAAAGCTCAACAAAAGAAACTAGTGGGTGTGCATCCAACTTGCTTGCTCACGAAGACCTAGGGCACTTGAGGAGGCCCATTGTTGGAATATACAAGCCAAGTTCTATAATGAAAAATTCCCACTAGTATATGAAAGTGATAATATGAGAGACTCTCTACTATGAAGATCATGGTGCTACTTTGAAGCACAAGTGTGGTAGAAGGATAGTAACATTGTCCCTTCTCTCTTTTTCTCTCATTTTTTGGGTCTTCTCCTTTTTTATGGCCTTTCTTTTTTTTTCATATACCTCACTTGGGATAATGCTTTAATAATGATGATCATCACACTTCTATTTATTTACAACTCAATGATTACAACTCGATACTAGAACAAAGATGACTCTATATGAATGCCTCCGGCGGTGTACCAGGATATGTAATGAACCAAGAGTGACATGTATGAAAGAATTATGAACGGTGGCTCTGCCACAAATACTATGTCAACTACATGATCATGCAAAGCAATATGACAATGATGAATGTGTCATGATAAACGGAATGATGGGAAGTTGCATGGCAATATATCTCGGAATGGCTATGGAAATGCCATAATAGGTAGGTATGGTGGCTGTTTTGAGGAAGATATAAGGAGGTTTATGTGTGAAAGAGCGTATCATATCACTGGGTTTGGATGCACCAGCGAAGTTTGCGCCAACTCTCAATGTGAGAAAGGGCAATGCACGGTACCGAAGAGGCTAGCAAGGATGGAAGGGTGAGAGTGCGTATAATCCATGGACTCAACATTAGTCATAAAGAACTCACATACTTATTGCAAAAATCTACAAGTCATCAAAAACCTCGGCACTACGCGCATGCTCCTAGGGGGATAGATTGGTAGGAAAAGACCATCGCTTGTCCTCGACCGCCACTCATAAGGAAGACAATCAAATAACGCCTCATGCTTCAAATTTGTTGCATAACATTTACCATACGTGCATGCTACAGGACTTGCAAACTTGAACACAAGTACTTCTCAATTTCACAACTACTCAACTAGCATGACTTTGATATTATTACCTCCATATCTCAAAACAATCATCAAGCATCAAACTTTTCTTAGTATTCAACACACTCATACGAAAGTTTTATTATTAATCTTGCATACCAAGCATATTAGGATTTTAAGCAAATTACCATGCTATTAAGACACTCAAAATGATCTAAGTGAAGCATGAGAGATCAATAGTTTCTATAAAACAAATCCACCGCCGTGCTCTAAAAGATATAAGTGAAGTACTAGAGCAAAACTATAAAGCTCAAAAGATATAAGTGAGGTACATAGAGTATTCTATCAAATTCCAAATTATGTATGGCTCTCTCAAAAGGTGTGTACAGCAAGGATTATTGTGGTAGACTAACAAGCAAAGAAACAAATCATAAAAGACGCTCCAAGCAAAACACATATCATGTGGTGAATAAAAATATAGCTCCAAGTAAAGTTACCGATAGAAGTAGACGAAAGAGGGGATGCCTTCTGGGGCATCCCCAAGATTTGGATTTTAGGTGTCCTTAGATTATCTTGGGGGTGCCATGGGCATCACCAAGATTAGTCTCTTTCCACTTCTTGTTCCATAATCCATCAAATCTTTACCCAAAACTTGAAAACTTCACAACACAAAACTTAAAGTAGAAAATCTCGTGAGCTCCGTTAGCGAAAGAAGACAAAAGACCACTTCAAGGTAATGTAATGAAATCATTATTTATTTATATTGGTGTTATACCTACTGTATTCCAACTTCTCTATGGATTATAAACTATTTTACTAGCCATAGATTCATCAAAATAAGCAAACAACACACGAAAAACAGAATCTGTCAAAAACAGAACAGTCTGTAGTAATCTGTAGCTAGCGCAAGATAATGGAACCCAAAAAATTCTAAAATAAATTGCTGGACGTGAGGAATTTATCTATTAATCATCTTCAAAAAGAATTAACTAAATAGATCTTTCCAAATAAAAATTGACAGCAGTTCTCGTGAGCGCTAAAGTTTCTATTTTTTACAGCAAGTTTAACAAGACTTTCCCCAAGTCTTCCCAACGGTTCTACTTGGCACAAACACTAATTAAACACAAAAAACACAACCAAAACAGAGGCTAAATAATTTATTTATTAAATAACAGCAATGATAAATATTGGGTTGACTCCCAACAAGCGCTTTTCTTTAAAGCCTTATAGCTAGGCATAATATTTCAATGATGCTCACATGAAAGACAAGAATTGAAGCACAAAGAGAGCATCATAAAACACGTGACAAACACATCTAAGACTAACATACTTCCTATGCATATGCATCTTATAGGCAAACAAATTAGCAAGGCAAGCAAAAACTAGCATGTGCAAGGAAGCGGAAAGAAACAATAGCAATCTCAACATAACGAGAGGTAATTTAGTAACATGAAAATTTCTACCACCATATTTTCCTCTCTCGTAATAATTATATGTAGGATCATAAGCAATTCAACAGAATAGCTATCACATGAAATATTTTCAACACGATCCACATGCATGCAAAGTTGACACTCTTCCAAAATAGTAGGATTAACATTAACTAAAGTCATGACCTTTCCAGACCCACTTTTATCAAAAATTTCATAAGATTGATCATTCTCCAAATATGTGGGATCTAAAGTTGACACTCTTCCAAACCCACTTTTAATAATATTGCATACACTATTATCAATCTCATATTCATCATGGGGCTTAAATAAATTTTCAATATCATAAGAAGAATCACCCCAATCATGATCAATGCAACAAGTAGAGGACATAGCAAAACTAGCATCCCCAAGCTTAGGGTTTTGCATATTATTAGCACAATTGACATCAAGAGAGTTTATAGTAAAATCATTGCAATCATGATTTTTATTCAAAGATATATCATGAATCGCTTCATAAAGTAATTCATCACACTTTTCAGATTCACGAATTTCAAGCAAAACCTCATAAAGATAATCTAGTGCACAAAACTTACTAGCAACTGGTTCATCATAATTGGATCTCTTAAAAAGATTAGCAAGAGGATGAGGATCCGTAGATCTTAGGTTCTCTGTTTAGTAATAAATAAACGACTATTCCAACCATACGAGCAAACAAAAAGCAAGTAGGCGAAAAGAGGCAAATAGAGAGGGAGGATAGAGAGAGAGGGCGAATAAAACGGCAAGGGTGAAGTGGGGGAGAGGAAAACGAGAGGCAAATGGAAAATAATGTAATGCGGGAGATAGGGATTATGATGGGTACTTGGTATGTTGACTTTTGCGCAGACTCCCCGGCAACGGCACCAGAAATTCTTCTTGCTACCTCTTGAGCACTGCGTTGGATTTCCCCGAAGAGGAAGGGATGATGCAGCAAAGTAGCATAAGTATTTCCCCTAGTTTTTGAGAACCAAGGTATTAATCCAATAGGAGGCTATGCTCGAGTCCCCTGTACCTACACAAAAACAATAGCTCAACGCAACCAACGTGCTTAGGGGTTGTAAATCCCTTCATGGTCACTTACGAAAGTGAGATCTGATAAAGATGATAAATAATATTTTTGGTATTTTTGGTATAGAAATGCAAAGTAAAAAGTAAAAGCAAAGTAAAAGCAAAGCAATAATAAAGTGATGGAGATTGATATGATGAGAAAGAGACCCGGGGGCCATAGGTTTCACTAGTGGATTCTCTCAAGAGCATAAGTATTCTACGGTGCGTGAACAAATTACTGTTGAGCAATTGACAGAATTGAGCATAGTTATGAGAATATCTAGGTATGATCATGTATATAGGCATCACGTACGAGACAAGTAGACCGAAATGATTCTGCATCTACTACTATTACTCCACTCATCAACCGCTATCCAGCATGCATCTAGAGTATTAAGTTAAAAACAGAGTAACGCCTTAAGCAAGATGACATGATGTAGAGGGATAGTTTGTGCAATATGATAAAAAAAACCATCTTGTTATCCTCGATGGCAACAATACAATACGTGCCTTGCTGCCCCTTCTGTCACTGGGAAAGGACACCGCAAGATTGAACCCAAAGCTAAGCACTTCTCCCATGGCAAGAAAAACCAATCTAGTAGGCCAAACCAAACTAATAATTCGAAGAGACTTGCAAAGATAACCAATCATACATAAAAGAATTCAGAGAACATTCAAATATTATTCATAGATAGATTGGATCATAAACCCACAATTCATCGGTCTCAACAAACACACCGCAAAAAGAAGATTACATCGAATAGATCTCCACGAGAGAGGGGGAGAACATTGTATTGAGATCCAAAAAGAGAGAAGAAGCCATCTAGCTACTAGCTATGGACCCGTAGGTCTGAAGTAAACTACTCACACTTTATCGGAGGGGCTTGGATGATGATGTAGAAGCCCTCCGTGATTGATGCCCCCTTCGGCGGAGCTCCGAAATAGGCCCCAAGATGGGATCTCATGGATACAGAAAGTTGCGGCGGTGGAATTAGGTTTTTGGCTCCGTCCCCAATCGTTTGGGGGTGTGTGGATATATATAGGAGGAAGAAGTACGTAGGTGGAGCTTCGAGGGGCCCACGAGGCAGGGGGCGCACCCTCCACCCTCGTGACCACCTTGTGGCTTTGTTGATGGAGGGTCCAAGTCTCCTGGATCTTATCTGATGAGAAAATCACGTTTCCGAAGGTTTCATTCCGTTTGGACTCTATTTGATATTCCTTTTCTTCGAAACCCTAAAACAGGCAAAAACAGCTATTCTGGGCTGGGCCTCCGGTTAATAGGTTAGTCCCAAAAATAATATAAAAGTGGAAAATAAAGCCCAATAATGTCTAAAACAGTAGATAATATAGCATGGAGCAATAAAAAATTATAGATACGTTGGAGACGTATCACACAGTATGTTGGAAAGATCCTGGTATATATGGCTAACTGGATGTGAGTTTTCATGAACTATTACCGTTGACATTACCCTTGAGGTAAAACGTTGGGAGGCAAAACTATAAGCCCCTATATTTCTCTGTGTTCGATTAAAACTCCATACCCATAAGTATTGCATGAGTGTCAGCAATTGTGAAAGACTATATGATAGTTGAGTATGTGGACTTGCTGAGAAGCTCTTATATGTTGACTCTTTCCTATGTTATGACAAATTGCAATTGCTCCAATGACTGAGATTATAGTTTGTTAGTTGTTAATGAAGTTTATGATTCATACTTGAAATTGTGATTGAAATTATTACTCTAGCATGAGAAATTATATGACAAGAATTATATAAGTTGCTGTTCTAAGAATGATCATGATGCCCTCATGTCCGTATTTTATTTTTACCGACACCTCTATCTCTAAACATGTGGACATATTTTTTGATTTCGGCTTTCGCTTGAGGACAAGCGAGGTCTAAGCTTGGGGAAGTTGATACGTCCATTTTGCATCATGCTTTTATATTGATATTTATTGCATTATGGGCTATTATTACACATTATGTCACAATACTTATGCCTATTCTCTCTTATTTTACAAGGTTTCCATAAAGAGGGAGAATGCCGATAGCCGGGATTCTGGGCTGGAAAAGGAGCAAATATTAGAGACCTATTCTGCACAGCTCCAAAAGTCGTGAAACTTCACAGAAGACGTTTTCAGAATATATAAAAAATACTCAGCGGAAGAAATTCACCAGGGGGCCACACCCTGCCCACGAGGGTGGGGGGCGCGTCCTACCCCCCTGGGCGCGCCCCCTACCTCGTGGGCCCCCTGGTGGCCCTCCGGTGACCATCTTCTGCTATATGAAGTCTTTCGATGGAAAAAAAATAAGAAGCCACCTTCTTGGACGAAACTCCGCCGCCATGAGGCGGAACCTTGGCGGATCCAATCTAGGGCTCCGGCAGAGCTGTTCTGCCGGGGAAACTTCCCTCCTGGAGGGGGAAATCATCGCCATCATCATCACCAATGCTCCTCTCATCGGGAGAGGGTAATCTCCATCAACATCTTCATCAGCACCATCACCTCTGAAAACCCTAGTTCATCTCTTGTATCCAATTCTTGTCTCCAAGTCCGGGATTGGTGCTAGTAGGTTGCTGTAGTGTTAATTACTCCTTGTAGTTGATGCTAGTTGGTTTAATTGGTGGAAGATCATCTGTTCAGATCCAATATGCATATTAATACCCCTCTAAATATGAACATATTTATGCTTTGTGAGTAGTTACGTTTGTTCCCGAGGACATGAGAGAAGTCTTGCTATTAGTAGTCATGTGAATTTGGTATTCGTTCGATATTTTGATGAGATGTATGTTGTCTCTCCTCTAGTGGTGTTATGTGAACGTCGACTACATGACACTTCACCATTATTTGGGCCTAGAGGAAGGCATTGGGAAGTAATAAGTAGATGATGGGTTGCTAGAGTGACAGAAGCTTAAGCCCTAGTTTATGCATTGCTTCGTAAGGGGCTGATTTGGATCCATATGTTTCATGCTATGGTTAGGTTTACCTTAATAATTTTGTTGTAGTTGCAGATGCTTGCAATAGAGGTTAATCATAAGTGGGATGCTTGTCCAAGTAAGGACAGTACCCAAGCACCGGTCCACCCACATACCAAATTATCAAAGTACCGAACGCGAATCATATGAACGTGATGAAAACTAGCTTGGCGATATTCCCATGTGTCCTCGGGAGCGCTTTTCCCTATATAAGAAATTGTCCAAGCTTGTCCTTTGCTACAAAAAGGATTGGGCCACCTTGCTGGACCTTATTTACTTTTGTTGCTTGTTGCTCGTTACAAATTATCCTATCACAAAACTATCTGTTACCACTTGTTTTAGTACTTGCAGAGAATACCTTGCTGGAAACCGCTTATCATTTCCTTCTGCTCCTTGTTGGGTTCGACACTCTTACTTATCGGAAGGACTACGATAGATCCCCTATACTTGTGGGTCATCACTCATGTTCTATTACGGGCTGGATTTCCATGATCTGGCCCCGGATTCCCTCCTTCACATCTCGTCGTTTATCGTCGCATGTGAGGTCTTCCTTCGCATTACCCCTCACTTCGGCCTGTGGCTCAAGACCTTCAATGTGAAGCCGAAGATGATCGAGGGGCGGCACGCAGAGTGCGGAGGTGCCGTAATAAGCAAAAGCGCTGATGCTCCATGGCTAGAGGGTTCCTTCCCAGAGGTGTTCAGTTTGTGGCAGCAGGAGTGGTTTTATATCATAGCTCCCTGAAGTGCCAAGTGGGCAGCCATCCCTGCCTTTTGCTCTGGCCCCCACCAAAACTGACGTCATGGATCAGCGAGGGGCTAAACTGGGGTCCAGTAAAGGATGTGCCGATATTGCAGAGTCGCATCCGAGATCTCATTGAGAGAGACGTCAACCTGGTCACGGTGATGCAGGTCATGCTAGTTCGCCAGGTCCCGCCTTGCAAACGTAGACCTCTTTGTTTGTGGGATTTCAACCCGGAGGGACCGCGAATCATTCAACACTTCCTTTGCATGATGCTCGAGGAGATGTACAAGTTGTTCTTCGGATCACAAATAAAGTGTCCGGACACCACCGAGGATGCGGGTCTGAGCTGTAATCACCCGGATATCCAAGTAAGTAATCCCATGGCCGAACACACTGTTTCTCTTATTCATCATAACATCATTCTGAAAAGTTGCTCTTTGACCAGGACTGGATAACAAAGGCGAAGATGATAAGGTGTCCGGCCCCCTTCCCGAGGGCTTGGCCAATCCGGCACTAGACAGAATGCTGGAGCCGGCGCCTTATCAGGAGCCCTCGAAGGAAGATAAAGGGGGGAATAAAGAGGCCGAAAGCGAGCCTCACTCACTACTCGTCCCAACCGGGGGAATGAGTGCCTCCGCGAAGGAGGATAATGTAACGCCCCATATGTAACATGCCATATTTGTACTCCAACTCTTGCCATTTCTGGCACTAAGTTATGAGATTCCTCGTTGTTGGGTTTTGTCTCTGTGTTGCTTTTGTCTTTGTCATGCATCTCATATCATGTCATAATGTGCATCGCATTTGCATACGTGTTCATCTCATGCATCCGAGCATTTTCCCCGTTGTCCGTTTTGCATTCCGGCGCTCCTATGTCCTCCGGTGTCCCCTTTTACCTCTTTTCATGTGCAGGTGTTAAACGTTCTCGGATTGTACCAAGACTTGCCAAGAGTCCTTGGTTTACTACCGGTAGACCGCCTGTCAAGTTTCGTGCCATTTGGACTTCGTTTGATACTTCAACGGTTAACCGAGGAACCGTAAAGGCCTCGTGTGTGTTGCAGCCCAAACCCCTCCAAAGTGGCCCAATACCCACCTAAACCCCCTCCATCTTCTCGGCCGTTCGATCACGATCGCGTGGCCGAAAACCATGCTCAATTTGGAGCCTCCTAGCTCCTCCTATGTATAAAAAGGCACCTCCACCAAAAATCCCGGATCATTTCAACCCTAAACCTAGTCTCCTTCCACCTCCCTCCGGCGGACGTGTCCGCTTCAGGCCGGACACGTCCGCTCGCTGCCGCCCAACGAATCCCGAGCCGCCATGTGTCCCATCGTCCGCCTCCCGCACCACCGGCCCGCCGAGCCCGGGTCAGGCCCCCGCGGCCCGTCTCCCGCCGCCGCCGCCCGGACCGGCTCCCTCGCCGCGCAGCCTCAACCGCGCCGGCGCCGCCTCGCCCGCCTCGTCGCCGGCCGCCGCTGCCACCTTCGCCGTGCGCCCCAATGCCCGGCTCCCTCACCCGCGCCGCCGCACGCCTCCTCCTCCGCCCTCGCCGCCGCACCGCTCCGCCGGCGCCGGATCCGGCAAGTCCGGCGAGCTCTGACCACCGCTCGTCTTCTCCGACGACTCCCCGATCAACCTCAGTTCGCGTGCCGTCCGGATCTGGATCCGCAGCTACGGTGAACCCTAGGGTTGACTTCGTCCCAGTTTTCCATTACTTTTAGCATTTTTCATTGCATCATATCTTTGCATCCGTGGCTCCGTTTTGGGCGTGTAGCATATCAAATTGTTCGTCTCGATGTGTACTTCATTTAATCCCATTGCACCATGTTCATTTGAGTTCATCTTGATGCCCTAAAGGCTTTTTCAAGAGTGCTATGTAATGTTAGTTTCAGATTCTTATCAGAATTTGGAGATTTGTCATTTTTGCCATGTTTAATGTGTGCCTCCTATGAACTTGAGCCCTACATGTGTTTTGAAGTATGCCATGGCATTGTTACAGGGGTGTATGCCATGTATTTGTGTGATCTTTGTGGTGACTAGCACAAGCATGCAAAGTAGCTCTCGTGATGTTGCTGATTTCAGGGACTTAGAAATCGTCCAAGTCTTTTCCCTGATAATATTTTTATGCCATGTATTCATGTTGCTACAGAGTGATCCATGCCTCTTTTGAGCATGTTCAGTAAGGATCATTTTGAGATATTGTTGTGCTCTATCCATCTATGTCTTTGTTTGCATTTATGGAGCACCCTAGCATGACTCAATCTTGCTCTACTTTTGCTATAAAATGTTCCTGGCAGATTGTTTACATGTTAATAAATTTTGCCGAGGTTGTTGTAGTTGATCCATGCATGCTATGAGAGTGTTCTTGCCATGGTTAGCTTATTCATCATGTCTACTTGCTGGGTGTATGCTTAGTTTGTCATGCAATGCCTTGTGGTGAGTGCATCGAGCTCGCAAACATGCCTACTTAATTCTGTTTTGTCATGTTCCAGTTTTCTGCCAAGTCTGAATCTGTTAACGAATCTTGCTATGTTCACATGGTTGCCATTGTATTTTCTGATCCCTTTTGGCTCATGATCAGTAAGGGACTTTTGTTGTATGCTTTGAGTAGCTTCATGCCATGCCTTGCTTTGCCATGATATGTTCCTGTAGCATGTTGCTATCTTGCTCTAAACATTGCTTCTTGATGTTAAATCCTGACATGTTATTTTCACTAAGTTTGTGAACCTGTTATCTTTTGCACTTTTGCCATGCTTGCTTGAACCTGCTATTGATTGATTTATCCGTAGCTCAGTGTTCATCTTTTGTCAAGCATCTTGAGTGGATCACTGCCAAGTGCTTTGTTGTTATGTTAGAGTGCATTAGCTTGTTGTTCTTGATGCATTTAGGTGGCCTCGTGCTGTTAATCGCAGCTTTGTGCCATTATTGTTTTGCTTGCCATTTGCAAACCGTGCATCCGATTCCGGTGATCTTTATATCGATTTCGACCAAAATCAACTCATCTTTCCAGTGGCACTCTTGGTTTTCCAAGTTGAGGCCTGGTTCAATCTTTTCCTTCTGGAGCATGCATATGCATTGCATATCACATCCCGCATATCATGCCATGTTTTGCATCTTGTTGCTTGCGCATTCTCACCGTGGTTGATTGTGTCTCCCTTTGCTTGTGTTCTTGCTTTGGGTAGAGCCGGGAGACGAGTACGTGATCGAGGAACCCGTTGAGTATGCTTATGAGGATCAAGCTAATGTTAACTCGGAGAACTTTGCAGGCAAGATGACCATACCCTCGAAATTACTTCTATATTTTGCTTGCTAGATGCTTGCTTTACTGCTATGCCTATGCTACGATACCTACCACATGCTTTACCATGCCTCCCATATTGCCATGTAAAACCTCTTACCCACCTTGTCCTAGCAAACCGTTGTTTGGCTATGTTACCGCTTTGCTCAGCCCCTCTTATAGCGTTGCTAGTTGCAGGTGAAGATTGGAGTTTGTTCCTTGTTGGAACATGTTTATTGTTGGGATATCACTATTATATCTTGTCTACTTTAATGCATCTATACACTTGGTAAAGGGTGGAAGGCTCGGCCTTATGCCTGGTGTTTTGTTCCACTCTTGCCGCCCTAGTTTCTGTCATACCGGTGTTATGTTCCTGGATTTTGCGTTCCTTACACGGTTGGGTTATAATGGGAACCCCTTGATAGTTCAACTTGAATAAAACTCCTCCAGCAAGGCCCAACCTTGGTTTTACCATTTTCCACCTAGCCTTTTTCCCTTGGGTTTCGCAGACTCAAGGGTCAGCTTTATTTTAAACCCTCGGGCCAGTGCTCCTTTGAGTGTTGGTCCAACCTAGAGCACCGTGCGGGTCCGTCCCTTGGCCACTTGGGTTACGTTGGCTCCCGTACGATTAGCTTATCCGGTATGCCCTGAGAACGAGATATGTGCGGCTCCTATCGGGATTTGTCGGCACAGCGGGTGGTCTTGCTGGACTTGTTTTACCATTGTCGAGATGTCTTGTAACCGGGATTCCGAGTCTGATCGGGTTATCTTGGGAGAAGGAATATCCTTCGTTGACCGTGAGAGCTTGCGATGGGCTAAGTTGGGACACCCCTGCAGGGATTTGAACTTTCAAAAGCCATGCCCGCGGTTATGGGCATATTGGAATTTGTTAATGTCCGGTTGTAGAAAACATGAAACTTAACTTAATTAAAATGAATCAACAAAGTGTGTGGCCGTGATGGTCTCTTTTCGGTGGAGTCCGGGAAGAGAACACGGTCTCGTGTTATGCTTGAACGTAGGTTGTTCTAGGATCACTTCTTGATCATAGTTTCTCGACCGTGCCTTGCCTTATCTTCTCGCTCTCAATTGCGTATGTTAGCCACCATATATGCTAGTGCATGCTGCAGCTCCACCTCATACCTTTTACCCTACCTATAAGCTTAAATAGTCTTGATCGCGAGGGTGTGAGATTGCTGAGTCCCCGTGACTCACAGATTACTTCCAAAACCAGATGCAGGGATCGATGATACCATTCCAGGAGATGCGACTGAGCTCAAGTGGGAGTTCGATGAGGACCCGGGACAATACTACGTTTCCTTTCCAGACGATCAGTAGTGGAGCCCAGTTGGGGCGATCGGGGACATTATGCATTTGGGGTTGTCTTTATTTTGGTTCCGTAGTCGGACCTTGATTGTATCTGGATGAATGTAATGATATATTTATGCTATTGTGTGACGTGGCGATTGTAAGCCAACTATGTATCTCTTTCCTTATTCAGTACATGGGATGTGTAAAGATTACCCCTCTTGCGACATTGCTTACAATGCGGTTATGCCTCTAAGTCGTGCTTCAACACGTGGGAGATATAGCTGCATCGTGGGTGTTACAAGTTGGTAATCAGAGCCTTCCCCGACTTAGGAGCCCCCTGCTTGATCGAATCGCTGGCATTGTTGAGTCTAGTAAAATGTTTTGAGTCTTTTAGGATTATATATATCGGAGAGTAGGATTCTTTTTTACTTCTCAGTCCCTTCGTCGCTCTGGTGAGGCATCCTGACGTAGAGTTTTGAATCTTCTCTTCTCGAATTTCACTAAAAAAAATTTAGGATCACGCGGGTATCTTGGAATCGTTCCGATGGTTTTGTGATGAGAACATTGTTCTTGGTGCCTCCTGACATTTAGGGGTTGTGGCAGTGTCCCAGGGAGTTGAGCTCCGAGGTGTTGTCGTCACAATTTTATCGTTGCAATTCTGGAATACCTGAGTTTCGCCGATATCGAAAATCTCTTTTATGCAGTTGTTGGTGAGATAACCTCGATGCCACCCAGTACTGGGGTGGGAGTTTGGGAGTATTACCATAACTCGTATAACGAATGCTTTTCGAAGGTTGAGGTAAATGATTTTCGAAGGTTTCTTGGTTATGTGTTGAAGGATGGATACAGCTAGATGTAGGATTTGCTAGATTTGGGTGAGATATTATGCTTCCCCTGTATCCCCAACACCTGATTGCATAACCGGGAAAATTTCGGGAGTTTCATAGGTGGGAATTTATGTAGCTATAGTATTTCTTCCGCGGATATTTGGTTTGTGATTGGGTAATCCTCACCAAGTATTTGTTCGTGTCCGTACCTTGTTGTTTTATTCTTCTACCTCTATCTAAGTGGCTTCTAAATTTATGGAAGTGTGACCATTTAATTTGGATTGCATTTGTTCATTCTTGTTCGGATGTTAAGACTATATGTTGCAATTTCAATCCATTGATTCAGCTTGAATATATATATGTCAAGATGCTAACGGATGTCACACTCTTCAGGATGGCCCCTCCAACGCGTCAGAATCCCGAACCGCCGCCACCACCTCCACCTCCGGAGGCATGGCAAGCTGTGATGGCCGCTACCAATGCCAACACGCAGATGCTTATGCAACTCTTGCAAGAGCGCAACCAAGGAAATCAAGGCCATGGCAACAATCAGAATCAGTTTGCTACACTCAACCAGTTCCTCGCAAACCAGCCAAAGACCTTCAGTACCTGTGTCGAGGCAACAGACGCTGATGATTGGCTCATGGATATCTGCAAACATTTCGAGTGCAGCAACGTCAGGCCTGAGGACTTTGTCAAGTTTGCTTCGTTCCAACTCAAAGACCAAGCTGTAGAGTGGTATCAGCAGTACAAAGATTCCAGAGGAGGTCGTGTGATTACCTGGGATGAATTCCGTCAAGACTTCAAAGCTCACCACATTCCTCAGAGTGTTGTTGAGAGCAAGCGTGAGGAGTTCTGCAATCTGAAGCAAGGCAGCTTGTCTGTTTACCAGTACAACATCATGTTCCAGAAGCTTGCTCGTTTCGCTAAGCAAGACGCCCCCGACGAGAAGAGCATGATTTATCAGTTCAGAGGTGGCCTCAGAGAAGATCTGCAACTAGCTCTTGTGCTTTTTGAGCCGAAGAAGTACGATGAGTTCTACAATATGGCACTGAAGCAAGAGACTGCTCAGCTCAAGTGCGATGCTTCCAAGAAGAGAGTCAGGGATGCAACTCCTTCTTCTTCCTCAACTCAAGTGGCAACTAAGCAGCAAAAGTATTGGTTGCCTCCTCCTCCTCCGTTCCATCAGCCTTATCAGCAGAAGAGCAAAGGTGGCAATGGATCTTCCCACCCACCCAACTCAGGCTTTCAGAACAAGACTTCGTCTCATGCTCCAAGATTAAGTGCTCCGTATCACCGTCCGCTCTCGGAAGTCACGTGCAACAAGTGTCAGCAGAAGGGTCACTATGCAAACAAATGCTTCAATCAGAGGCGTCTTCCTCCTCCTCCTATGAGATCTGCTAGCACTGCAGTGGTCAAGCATAATACCAAGTTTGCAAAGGTCAACATGATGAACTCAGCTCAGGCAGAGGACTCGTCAGAAGTTATCATGGGTAACTTTCCAGTTAACTCTACTCCTGCAAAAGTCCTTTTTGATACTGGTGCATCGCATTGTTTAATGTCAAGATCATTTGTTTCAAAGCATGACTTCATTTTAGAAATGTTGGGTAAACCTATGGGAGTAGTTTCTCCGGCCAAGTCTATGAGGGCTACCACGATGGTCCCGGATGTTACTATCACGATGGGCGACTATAAGTTTCTGTCTTCTCTAATGGTCCTTGGTGACTCGGATATTGATCTTATTCTCGGAATAGACTGGCTTTCTAAGCACAAGGCTCAGCTTGATTGTGCTGCCAGGCAGATTCAATTAACACATTCGTCTGAGGATGTAATCGTCTTTGTCGCTCGTGATGATACCATTCGACTGTTTTCTCTCAACGAGAAGGGCGAGTTGGATGCCATATCTCAGATTCCAGTCGTTTGTGAATATCAAGACATCTTACCAGAATAGCTTCCAGGAATGCCTCCTCACCGGCCAGTTGAATTCGTCATCGATCTTGAGCCTGGCACGGAACCTGTGTGCAAACGTCCTTACAAGCTTGGACCTGAAGAGTTGAAGGAGCTGAAGAAACAACTCGATATTCAAGAGCGTATGGGTCTCATCTGACCAAGTTCTTCTCCATGGGGTTGTGGTGTTCTTTTTGTCAAGAAGAAGGATGGAACGGACCGACTTTGTGTCGACTACCGTCCATTGAACAAGAAGACAATAAAGAACAAGTACCCACTTCCCAACATCAATGAGCTTTTCGAACAACTCAAAGGTGCTCAAGTATTCTCCAAGCTTGACCTTCGTATGGGCTATCATCAGATTCACATTCATGAAGAAGATATCCCCAAGACAGCATTCAGAACAAGCTATGGTTCATATGAATACACTGTCATGTCTTTCGGCCTTGTCAATGCTCCTCCTACATTCTCTCGCATGATGAACTTCATCTTCAACGCCTACACAAATGACTTCATCTTGGTCTATCTCGATGACATTCTAGTCTTTTCCAAGAACAAGGAGGATCATGCCAAGCACTTGAGATTGGTTCTGGACAAACTCAGAGAACATCAGTTCTATGCGAAGTTTTCAAAGTGCGAGTTTTGGCTCGATGAGGTTCTCTACCTTGGGCATATCATCTCCGCCAAGGGCATAGCGGTTAATCCTGAGAAGGTGTCTGCAATTGTGAATTGGGAACCGCCTCAGAATGTGAAGCAACTCCGCAGCTTCCTTGGGCTCGCAAGCTATTGTTGAAGGTTCGTTGAGAACTTCTCTAAGATCGCGAAGCCTCTTTCAAACCTCCTCCAGAAGCATGTGAAGTATGTCTGGTCACCTGAATGTGACATCGCTTTCAACACCCTCAAAGAGAAGTTAGTCGCTGCTCCAGTTCTGACTCCTCCTGATGAATCCAAACCATTCGAGGTTTTCTGTGATGCTTCCCTTCAAGGTCTCGGTGTAGTGTTGATGCAAGAGAAGAAAGTTGTGGCCTATACCTCTCGCCAGTTGAAGCCCAACGAAAAGAACTACCCCACTCATGACCTCGAGTTGGCGGCAGTTGTCCATGCTCTTTTAACATGGAGACATCTCTTGTTGGGAAGAAAAGTGGACATCTTCACTCAGCCAAACCTCAACCTTAGGCAGACTCGTTGGTTCGAAATGATTCAAGAGTATAATCTAAGTATTGAATATACTCCAGGCAAGGCCAATGTCATTGCTGATGCATTGAGCAGGAAGGCTTACTGCAATAGTTTGATTATCAAGCCCTACCAACCAGAGCTTTGTGAAGCTTTCCGCAAACTCAATCTCCAAGTTGTTCCTCAAGGATTCCTTGCCAACCTCCAAGTCTCTCCTACTTTGGAAGATCAGATTCACGAGGCTCAACTTCTTGATGCTATGGTGAAGAAGGTGAAGATTGGGATTGCCAAGAGTCAACCCAAGTACAAGTGATATCGCCTTGATGACAAGGATACTCTATTCTTCGAGGATCACATTGTGGTGCCTAAAGGTGACCTTCGTAAAGTCATTATGAACGAGGCTCACAATTCACTCCTCTCTATTCACCCTGGAAGTACAAAGATGTACCATGACCTCAAGCAGTCGTATTGGTGGACTCGAATGAAGCGCGAGATTGCTCAGTTCGTGAATGAATGTGATGTCTTCAGAAGAGTGAAAGCAGAACACCAATGACCAGCTAGTCTCCTCCAACCTCTTGCCATTCCAGAATGGAAGTTTGACCACATTGAGATGGACTTCGTGACTGGATTTCCAAAGTCCAAGCGTGGCAATGATGCTATCTTTGTTGTCATCGACAAGCTCACCAAAGTGGCTCATTTTCTTCCTATCAAAGAGTCTATCACAGCAGCTCAGTTGGCAGAGCTATATACCTTCAGGATTGTCTCCCTGCACGGTATTCCACAGTTGATATCTTCAGATCGTGGAAGCATCTTCACCTCCAAGTTCTGGGATTCTTTTCAGAAGGCCATGGGCACCAACATTCGCTTCAGCACAGCTTTTCATCCTCAAACTAGTGGCCAAGTCGAGAGGGTCAATCAAATTCTTGAAGATATGCTCAGGGCATGTGTCATTTCTTTCGGTATGAAGTGGGAAGATTGTCTTCCATATGCCGAATTCTCCTACAACAACAGCTTCCAAGCGAGTTCGGGCAAGGCCCCATTCAAGATTCTCTATGGCAGGAAGTGTCGTACTCCTCTTAATTGGTCAGAGACTGGTGAACGCCAACTTCTTGGAAATGACTTGATCACAGAGGCTGAAGAAATGTGCAAAGTCATTCGTGAAAATCTCAAAGCTACGCAATCGCACCAGAAGAGTTACTATGATAGCAAACATCATGACTTGGCTTTCGAGATCGGAGACCATGTCTACCTCTACGTCTCTCCAATGAAAGGTACTCGTCGCTTCGGTATCAAAGGGAAGCTTGCCCCAAGATACGTGGGTCCTTTCAAGATCATTGGCAAAAGAGGCGTTCTCACCTATCAACCTAAGCTTCCATCCAACTTTGCAAATGTCCACGATGTGTTTCATGTGTCTCAGCTTCGCAAGTGTTTCAAGACTCCTGACCGCACCATCAACTTCAAAGAGATTGATCTCCAAGAAGACCTGTCTTATCATGAGCACCCCGTTGCTATTCTTGAAGAAACCGAGCGCAAGACTCGCAACAAGTCTATCAAATTCCTGAAAGTGAAGTGGTCACATCATTCCGACCGTGAAGCCACCTGGGAACGCGAGGACCACCTCCGTTCCGAATACCCGGAGTTTTTCCAGTCCTAGATCTCAGGACGAGATCCTTTCGTAGTGGTGGAGTGTTGTAACGCCCCATATGTAACATGCCATATTTGTATTCCAACTCTTGCCATTTCCGGCACTAAGTTATGAGATTCCTCGTTTTTGGGTTTTGTCTCCGTTTTGCTCTTGTCTTTGTCATGCATCTCATATCATGTCATCATGTGCATCGCATTTGCATACGTGTTCGTCTCATGCATCCGAGCATTTTCCCCATTGTCCGTTTTGCATTCCGGCGCTCCTATGTCCTCTGGTGTCCCCTTTTACCTCTTTTCGTGTGCGGGTGTGAAACGTTCTCGGATTGGACCGAGACTTGCCAAGCGGCCTTGGCTTACTACCGGTATACCTCCTGTCAAGTTTCGTGCCATTTGGACTTCGTTTGATACTCCAACGGTTAATCAAGGAACCGTAAAGGCCTCATGTGTGTTGCAGCCGAACACCCCACCAAAGTGGCCCAAAAGCCACCTAAACCCCCTCCATCGTCTCGGTCGTTCGATCACGATCACGTGGCAGAAACCGTGCTCAATTTGGAGCCTCCTAGCTCCTCCTATGTATAAAAAGGCACCTCCACCAAAAATCCCGGATCATTTCAACCCTAAACCTAGTCTCCTTCCACCTCCCGCCGCCGGACGCGTCCGCTTCGGGCCGGACACGTCCGCTTGCTGCCACGCGACGAATCCCGAGCCGCCACGTGTCCCATCGGCCACCTCCCGCGCCGCCGACCCGCTGAGCCCGGGTCAGGCCCCTGATACGTCTCCAACGTATCTATAATTTTTGATTGCTCCATGCTATATTATCTACTGTTTTGGACTATATTGGGCTTTATTTTCCACTTTTATATTATTTTTGGGACTAACCTATTAACCGGAGGCCCATCCCAGAATTGCTGTTTTTTGCCTATTTCAGTGTTTCGGAGAAACAGAATATCAAACGGAGTCCAAACGGAATAAAATCTTCGGAAACGTGATTTTCTCACCGTACGTGATCCAGGAGACTTGGACCCTACTGCAAGGAGTCAAAGAGGAGGTCACGAGGGTGGGGGGTGCCCCCCTAGGGCGCGCCCCCTGCCTCATGGGCCCCTCGGTGTTCCACCGACGTACTCCTTCCTCCTATATATAGCTACGTACCCCCAAACGATCAGAACAGGAGCCAAAAACCTAATTCCACCACCACAACTTTCTGTATCCACGAGATCCCATCTTGGGGCCTGTTCTAGAGCTCCGCCGGAAGAGGGCCGTCATCACGGAGGGCTTCTACATCATCCTAGCCCCTCCAATGAAGTGTGAGTACTTTACCTCAGACGTTCGGGTCCATAGTTAGTAGCTAGATGGCTTCTTCTCTCTCTTTGAATCTCAATACAAAGTTCTCCCCCTCTCTTGTGGAGATCTATTCGATGTAATCTTCTTTTTGCGGTGTGTTTGTTGAGACCGATGAATTGTGGGTTTAGGATCAAGTCTATCTATGAATAATATTTGAATCTTCTCTGAATTCTTTTATGTATGATTGGTTATCTTTGCAAGTCTCTTCGAATTATCCGTTATGTTTGGCCAACTAGATTGGTAGTTCTTGCCATGGGAGAAGTGCTTAGCTTTGGGTTCGATATTGCGGTGTCCTTTCCAGTGACAGAAGGGGCAGCAAGGCACGTATTGCATCGTTGCCATCAAGGATAACAAGATGGGGTTTATTACATATTGCATGAATTTATCTCTCTACATCATGTCATCTTGCTTAAGGCGTTACTCTGTTTTTAACTTAATACTCTAGATGCATGCTGGATAGCGGTCGATGAGTGGAGTAATAGTAGTAGATGCAGAATCATTTTGATCTACTTGTCACGGACGTGATGCCTATATACATGATCATGCCTAGATATTCTCATAACTATGCTCAATTCTGTCAATTGCTCAACAGTAATTTGTTCACCCACCATAGAATACTTATGCTCTGGAGAGAAGCCACTAGTGAAACCTATGGCCCCCGGGTCTATTCTCATCATATCAATCTCCATCACTTTAATCTTGCTTTGCTTTTTTACTTTTCTTTTACTTTTTACTTTGCATCTTTATACCAAAAATACCAAAAATATTATATCTATCAGATCTCACTCTCGTAAGTGACCGTGAAGGGATTGACAACTCCTAATCACGTTGGTTGCGAGTAGCTATCGTTTTGTGCAGTTACGAGGGACTTGAGCATGGCCTCCTACTGGATTGATACCTTGGTTCTCAAAAACTGAGGGGAATACTTACGCTACTCTGCTGCATCATCCCTTCCTCTTCGCGGAAAATCAACGCAAGCTCAAGACGTAGCAAGAAGGATTTCTGGCGCCGTTGCCGGGGAGTCTATGCAAAAAGTCAACATACCAAGTACCCATCACAATCCTTATCTCTCGCATTACATTATTTGCCATTTGCCTCTCATTTTCCTCTCCCCCACTTCACCCTTGTTGTTTTATTCGCCCTCTCTCTCTGTCTCTATCCCCCTCTCTAGTGGCCTCTTTTTGCCCGCTTGCTTTTTGTTTGCTCGTGTGTTAGATTGCTTGTTTGTCGCGATGGCTCAAGATACTACCAAATTGTGTGACTTCACCAATACCAATAATAATGATTTCCTTAGCACTCTGATTGCTCCTCTTGCTAATGCTGAATCTTGTGAAATCAATGCTGCTTTGTTAAATCTTATTATGAAAGATCAATTCGCCAACCTTCCTAGTGAATATGCCGCTACTCATCTGAATAGCTTCATTGATTTATGTGATATGCAAAAGAAAAAAAGATGTCGATAATGATGTCGTTAAATTGAAGCTATTTCCTTTTTCGCTTAGAGATCGTGGTAAATCTTGGTTTTCGTCTTTGCCTAAAAATAGTATTGATTCATGGAACAAGTGCAAAGATGCTTTTATCTCTAAGTATTTTCCTCCCGCTAAGATCATCTCTCTTAGAAACGATGTTATGAACTTTAAACAACTTGATCATGAACATGTTGCACAAGCTTGGGAGAGAATGAAATTAATGATACGTAATTGCCCTACTCATGGTTTGAATTTGAGGATGATTATACAAAAATTTTATGCCAGATTGAATTTTGCTTCTAGAAATCTTTTAGATTCGGCCGTGGGAGGCACTTTTATGGAAATCACTTTAGGAGATGCTACTAAACTCCTAGATAATATTATGGTTAATTATTGTCAATGGCATACTGAAAGATCTTCTAATAAAAAAGTGCATGCGACAGAAGAAATCAATGTGTTGAGTGGAAAGATGGATGAACTTATGAAATTATTTGCTACTAAGAGTGTTTCTTCTGATCCTAATGATATGCCTTTGTCTACTTTGATTGAGAATAACAATGAATCTATGGATGTGAATTTTGTTGGTAGGAATAATTTTGGTAACAACGCTTATAGAGGGAATTTTAATCCTAGGACATATCCTAGTAATCCTTCTAATAATTATGGGAATTCCTACAACAACTCTTATGGAAATTATAATAAGATGCCCTCTGAATTTGAGAATAGTGTTAAAGAGTTTATGAATTCACAAAAGAATTTTAATGCTTTGCTTGAAGAGAAATTGCTTAAAGTTGATGATTTGGCTAGAAACATTGATATAATTTCTCTTGAGATTGATTCTTTAAATCTTAGATATATTCCTCCTAAGCATGATATCAATGAGTCTCTCAAAGCCATGAGAATTTCCATTGATGAGTGCAAGGAAAGAACTGCTAGGATGCGTGCTTCCAAAGATGCCTTTATTAAAGCGTGTTCCTCCAATTCCTATGAAAATCAATATGAAGATCTAAAAGTTATTGATGTATCCCCTATTAAATCTTTGTTTTGCAATATGAATCTTGATGAAACTGAATATGATCTTCCTTTACCTAGAAGGCGTTCTAAAATTTCGGAGTATTTAGATCTTAATGATGAAATTGATGAAAGTGGGATTGAAAGAAATAAAAAATCTAGATGTTGCTAAACCCACTATATTGGATTTCAAGGAATTTAATTATGAAAGTTGCTCTTTAATTGATTGTATTTCCTTGTTGCAATCCGTGCTAAATTCTCCACATGCTTATAGTCAAAATAAAGCCTTCACCGAACATATTGTTGATGCCTTGATGCAATCTTATGAAGAAAAACTTGAGTTGAAAGTTTCTATCCCTAGAAAACTCTATGATGAGTGGGAACCAACTATTAAAATTAAAATTAAAGATCATGAGTTTTATGCTTTGTGTGATTCGGGTGCTAGTGTCTCTACTATTCCCAAGACTTTGTGTGATTTACTAGATTTCCGCGATTTTGATGATTGCTCTCTAAACTTGCATCTTGCAGATTCCACTATTAAGAAACCTATGGGAAGGATGAATGATGTTCTTATTGTTGCAAATAGGAATTATGTTCCCGTAGATTTCATTGTTCTTGATATAGATTGCAATCCTTCTTGCCCTATTATTCTTGGTAGACCTTTCCTTAGAACGGTTGGTGCGATTATTGATATGAAGGAAGGGAATATTAGATTTCAATTTCCATTAAAAAAGAGCATGGAACACTTTCCAAGAAATAAAATAAATTTCCATATGAAACTATCATGAGAGACACTTATGGATTGCTTACCAAAGATGGCAATACCTAGATCTATCCTCGCTTTTATGCCTAGCTAGGGGCGTTAGACGATAGCGCTTGTTGGGAGGCAACCCAATTTTATTTTTATTCCTTGCTTTTTGCTCCTGCTTAGTAATAAATAAATTATTTAGCCTCTGTTTTGGTTGTGTTTTTTGTGTTTAATTAGTGTTTGTGCCAAGTAGAACCGTTGGGAAGACTTGGGGAAAGTCTTGTTGAACTTGCTGTAAAAAACAGAAACTTTAGTGCTCACGAGAACTGCTGTCATTTTTATTTGGAGAGTGATATTTAGTTAATTATTTTTTCAGATGATAATAGATAAATTCCTCATGTCCAGCAATTTATTTTAGAATTTTTGGGGTTCCAGATCTTGCGCTAGCTACAGATTACTACAGACTGTTCTGTTTTTGACAGATTCTGTTTTTCGTGTGTTGTTTGCTTATTTTGATGAATCTATGGCTAGTAAAATAGTTTATAATCCATAGAGAAGTTGGAATACAGTAGGTTTGAAACCAATATAAATAAAGAATGAGTTCATTACAGTACCTTGAAGTGGTATTTTGTTTTCTTTCGCTAACGGAGCTCACGAGTTTTCTACTTTAAGTTTTGTGTTGTGAAGTTTTCAAGTTTTGGGTGAATTCTTTTGATGGTTTATGGAACAAGGAGTGGCAAGAGCCTAAGCTTGGGGATTCCCATGGCACCCCCAAGATAATCCAAGTACACCAAAAAGTCAAAGCTTGGGGATGCCCCGGAAGGCATCCCCTCTTTCGTCCACTTTCATCGGTAATTTACTTGGAGCTATATTTTTATTCACCAACATGATATGTGTTTTGCTTGGAGCGTATTGTATTATTTGTGTCTTTGTGTCTTAGTATGCCACAATCATACTTGCTGTACACACCTTTTGAGAGAGCCATACATGAATTAAAATTTGATAGAATACTCTGTGTGCTTCACTTATATCTTTTGAGCTAAGTAGTTTTGCTCGATGTGCTTCACTTATATCTTTTGAGCTAAGTAGTTTTGCTCTATGTGCTTCACTTATATCTTAGTAATTTTGCTCTATGTGCTTCACTTATATCTTTTGAGCGTTATAATTTTGCTCTATGTGCTTCACTTAGATCTTTTAGAGCATGGTGGTGGATTTGTTTTAAAGAAACTATTGATCTCTCATGCTTCACTTAAATTATTTTGAGAGTCTTAATAGCATGGTAATTTGCTTAATAATAATATGCTTGGTATTCAAGATTTGTGAAACTTTCTTTTGAGTGTGTTGAATACTAAGAAAAGATTGAAGCATGATGATTGTTTTGAGATATGGAGGTGATAATATTAAAGTCATGCTAGTTGAGTAGTTGTGAATTTAAAGAATACTTGTGTTAAGGTTTGTGATTCCCGTAGCATGCACGTATGGTGAACCGTTATGTGATGAAGTCGGAGCATGATTTATTTATTGATTGTCTTCCTTATGAGTGGCGGTCGGGGACGAGCGATGGTCTTTTCCTACCAATCTATCCCCCTAGGAGCATGCGCGTAATACTTTGCTTTGATAACTTCTAGATTTTTGCAATAAGTATATGAGTTCTTTATGACTAATGTTGAGTCCATGGATCATACACACTCTCACCCTTCCACCTTTGCTAGCCTCTCTAATACCGCGCACCTTTTGCCGGTATCATACACATACCATATACCTTCCTCAAAACAGCCACCATACCTACCTATTATGGCATTTCCATAGTCATTCCAAGATATATTGCCATGCAACTTTCCACCACCTAGTTCATCATGACACATTCATCATTGTCATATTTCTTAGCATGATCATGTAGTTGACATAGTATTTGTGGCAAAGCCACCGTTCATAATATTTTCATACTTGTCACTCTTGATTCATTGCATATCCCGGTACACCGTCGGAGGCATCCATATAGAGTCATACTTTGTTCTAGAATCGAGTTGTAATCATTGAGTTGTAAATAAATAAAAGTGTTATGATCATCATTTAATAGAGCATTGTCCCAATAAAAAAGGAAGAAAGGCAAAAGAAAAAAAGAAGGCCCCCCAAAAATAAAATAAATAAAAAGGGGGCAATGCTACTATCATTTTACCACACTTGTGCTTCAAAGTAGCACCATGATCTTCATAGTAGAGAGTCTCTCATGTTATCACTTTCATATACTAGTGGGAATTTTACATTATAGAACTTGGCTTGTATATTCCAATGATGGGCTTCCTCAAATTGCTCTAGGTCTTAGTGAGCAAGCAAGTTGGATGCACACCCACTTAGTTTCATTTTGACCTTTCATACATTTATAGCTCTAGTGCATCAGTTGCATGGCAATCCCAACTCACTCACATTGATATCTATTGATGGGCATCTCCATAGCCAGTTGATACGCCTAGTTGACGTGAGACTATCTTCCCCTCCTTTTTGTCTTCTCCACAACCACCATTCTATTACACCTATAGTGCTATATCCATGGCTCACGCTCATGTATTGCGTGAAGATTGAAAAAGTTAGAGTATGAAACAATTGCTTGGCTTGTCATCGGGGTTGTGCATGATTTAAATACTTTGTGTGGTGAAGATGGAGCATAGCCAGACTATATAATTTTGTAGGGATAACTTTCTTTGGCCATGTTATTTTGAGAAGACATAACTGCTTTGTTAGTATGCTTGAAGTATTATTATTTTTATGTCAATATAAACTTTTGTCTTGAATCTTTCGAATCTGAATATTCATATCACAATTAAGAAGATTTGCATTGAAATTATGCCAAGTAGCACTCCGCATCAAAAATTCTCTTTTTATCATTTACCTACTCGAGGACGAGCAGGAATTAAGCTTGGGGATGCCTGATACGTCTCCAACGTATCTATAATTTTTGATTGCTCCATGCTATATTATCTACTATTTTGGACTATATTGGGCTTTATTTTCCACTTTTATATTATTTTTGGGACTAACCTATTAACCGGAGGCCCAGCCCAGAATTGCTGTTTTTTGTGCCTATTTCAGTGTTTCGGAGAAACAGAATATCAAACGGAGTCCAAACGGAATAAAATCTTTGGGAACGTGATTTTCACACCGAACGTGATCCATGAGACTTGGACCCTACTCCAAGGAGTCAAAGAGGAGGTCACGAGGGTGGGGGGCGCCCCCCCTAGGGCGCGCCCCCTGCCTCATGGGCCCCTCGGTGCTCCATTGACGTACTCCTTCCTCCTATATATACCTACGTACCCCCAAATGATCAGAACAGGAGCCAAAAACCTAATTCCACCACCGCAACTTTCTGTATCCACGAGATCCCATCTTGGGGCCTGTTCCGGAGCTCCGCCGGAAGAGGGCCGTCATCACGGAGGGCTTCTACATCATCCTAGCCCCTCCGATGAAGTGTGAGTACTTTACCTCAGACGTTCGGGTCCATAGTTAGTAGCTAGATGGCTTCTTCTCTCTCTTTGAATCTCAATACAAAGTTCTCCCCCTCTCTTGTGGAGATCTATTTGATGTTATCTTCTTTTTGCGGTGTGTTTGTTGAGACCGATGAATTGTGGGTTTAGGATCAAGTCTATCTATGAATAATATTTGAATCTTCTCTGAATTCTTTTATGTATGATTGGTTATCTTTGCAAGTCTCTTCGAATTATCCGTTATGTTTGGCCAACTAGATTGGTAGTTCTTGCCATGGGAGAAGTGCTTAGCTTTGGGTTCGATCTTGCGGTGTCCTTTCCCAGTGACAGAAGGGGCAGCAAGGCACGTATTGCATTGTTGCCATCGAGGATAACAAGATGGGGTTTATTTCATATTGCATGAATTTATCTCTCTACATCATGTCATCTTGCTTAAGGTGTTACTCTATTTTTAACTTAATACTCTAGATGCATGCTGGATAGCGGTCGATGAGTGGAGTAATAGTAGTAGATGCAGAATTGTTTCGATCTACTTGTCACGGACGTGATGCCTACATACATGATCATGCCTAGATATTCTCATAACTATGCTCAATTCTGTCAATTGCTCAACAGTAATTTGTTCACCCACCGTAGAATACTTATGCTCTTGAGAGAAGCCACTAGTGAAACCTATGGCCCCCGGGTCTATTCTCATCATATCAATCTCCATCACTTTAATCTTGCTTTGCTTTTTTACTTTGCTTTTACTTTTTACTTTGTATCTTTATACCAAAAATATTATATCTATCAGATCTCTCTCTTGTAAGTGACTGTGAAGGGATTGACAACCCCTAATCGCATTGGTTGTGAGTAGCTATCCTTTTATGTACGTACGAGGGACTTGAGTGTGGCCTCCTACTGGATTGATACCTTGGTTCTCAAAAACTGAGGGAAATACTTACGCTACTCTGCTGCATCATCCCTTCCTCTTCGGGGAAAACCAACGCAAGCTTAAGACGTAGCAGCCCCCGCGGCCCGTCTCCCACCGCCGCCGCCCGGACCGGCTCCTTCGCCGCGTCGCCCCGCGCCGCCTCAACCGCGCCGGCGCCGCCTCGCCCGCCTTGTCGCCGGCCGCCGCTGCCACCTTCGCTGTGTGCCACGCCACCTGGCTCCCTCGCCCGTGCCGCCGACCGCCGCACGCCTCCTCCTCCGCCCCTCGTCGCCGCACCGTCAGCCGGCGCCGGATCTGGCAGGTCCGGCGAGCTCCGACAACCGCTCGTATTCTCCGGTGACTCCCCGATCAACCTCGGTTCATGTGCCGTCCGGATCTGGATCCACAGCTACAGTGAACCCTAGTGTTGACTTCGTCCCAGTTTTCCATTACTTTTAGCATTTTTCATTGCATCATATCTTTGCATCCGTGGCTCCGTTTTGGGCGTGTAGCATATCAAATTGTTCGTCTCGATGTGTACTTCATTTCACCATGTTCATTTGAGTTCATCTTTATGACCTAAAGGCTCTTGCAAGAGTGCTATGTAATGTTAGTTTCAGATTCTTATCAGAATTTGGACATTTGTCATTTTTGCCACGTTTAATGTGTGCCTCCTATGTACTTGAGCCCTACATATGTTTTGAAGTATGCCATGGCATCATTACAGGGGTGTATGCCATGTATTTGTGTGATAATTGTGGTGACTAGCACAAGCATGCAAAGTAGCTCTCGTGATGTTGCTGATTTCAGGGACTTAGAAATCTTCCAAGTCTTTTCCCTGATAATATTTTTATGCCATGTATTCATGTTGCTACAGAGTGATCCATGCCTCTTTTGAGCATGTTCAGTAAGGATCATTTTGAGATATTGTTGTGCTCTATCCATCCATGTCTTTGTTTGCATTTATGGAGCACCCTAACATGACTCAATCTTGCTCTACTTTTGCTATAAAATGTTCCTGGCAGATTGTTTATGTGTTAATCAATTTTGCCGAGGTTATTGTAGTTGATCCATGCATACTATGAGAGTGTTCTTGCCATGGTTAGCTTATTCATCATGTCTACTTGCTGGGTGTACTCTTAGTTTGTCATGCAATGCCTTGTGGTGAGTGCATCAAGCTCACAAACATGCCTACTTAATCCTGTTTTGCCATGTTCCAGTTTTCTGCTAAGTCCGAATCTGTTAACGAATCTTGCTATGTTCACATGGTTGCCATTGTATTTTCTGATCCCTTTTGGCTCATGGTCAGTAAGGGACTTTTGTTGTATGCTTTCAGTAGCTTCATGCCATGCCTTGCTTTGCCATGATATGTTCCTGTAGCATGTTGTTATCTTGCTCTAAACATTGCTTCTTGATGTTAAATCCTGACATGTTATTTTCACTAAGTCTGTGAACCTGTTATCTTTTGCACTTTTGCCATGCTTGTTTGAACCTGCTATTGATTGATTTAGCCATAGCTCAGTGTTCATCTTTTGTCAAGCATCTTGAGTGGATCACTGCCATGTGCTTTGTTTTTATGTTAGAGTGCATTAGCTTGTTGTTCTTGATGCATTTAGGTGGCCTTGTGTTGTTAATCGCAGCTTTGTGCCATCATTGTTTTGCTTGCCATTTGCAAACCGTGCATCCGATTCCGGTGATCTTTATATCGATTTCGACTGAAATCAACTCATCTTTCTGGCGGTACTCTTGGTTTTCCAAGTTGAGGCCTGGTTCAATATTTTCCTTTTGGAGCATGTATATGCATTGCATATCACATCCCGCATATCATGCCATGTTTTGCATCCTGTTGCTTGCGCATTGCATCGTGGTTGATTGTGTCTCCCTTTCCTTGTGTTCTTGCTTTGGGTAGAGCTGGGAGACGAGTACGTGATCTAGGAACCCATTGAGTACGCTTACGAGGATCAAGCTAACGTCAACTCGGAGAACTTTGCAGGCAAGATGACCATACCCTCGAAATCACTTCTATATTTGCTTGCTAGATGCTCGCTCTATTGGTATGCCTATGCTACAATACCTACCACATGCTTTACCATGCCTCCCATATTGCCATGTCAAACCTCTTACCCACCTTGTCCTAGCAAACCGTTGTTTGAATATGTTACCGCTTTGCTCAACCCCTCTTACTGCGTTGCTAGTTGCAGGTGAAGATTAGAGTTTGTTCCTTGTTGGAACATGTTTATTGTTGGTATATCACTATTATAGCTTGTCTACTTTAATGCATCTATACACTTGGTAAAGGTTGGAAGGCTCGGCCTTATGCCTGGTGTTTTGTTCCACTCTTGCCGCCCTAGTTTCCATCATACCGGTGTTATGTTCCTGGATTTTGCGTTCCTTACACGGTTGGGTTATAATGGGAACCCCTTGACAGTTCGCCTTGAATAAAACTCCTCTAGCAAGGCCCAACCTTGGTTTTACCATTTGCCACCTAGCCTTTTTCCCTTGGGTTTTGCGGACTCAAGGGTTATCTTTATTTTAAACCCCCGGGCCAGTGCTCCTCTAAGTGTTGGTCCAACCTAGAGCACCGTGCGGGGCCGTCCCTTGGCAACTTGGGTTACGTTGGCTCCCGTACGCTTAGCTTATCCGGTGTGCCCTAAGAACGAGATATGTGCAGCTCCTATCGGGATTTGTCGGCACATCGGGTGGTCTTGCTGGACTTGTTTCACCATTGTCGAGATGTCTTGTAACCGAGATTCCAAGTCTGATCGGGTTATCTTGGGAGAAGGAATATCCTTCGTTGACCGTGAGAGCTTGTGATGGGCTAAGTTGGGACACCCCTGCAGGGATTTGAACTTTCAAAAGCTGTGCCCGCGGTTATGGGCAGATGGGAATTTGTTAATGTCCGGTTGTAGAAAACATGAAACTTAACTTAATTAAAATGAATCAACAGAGTGTGTGGCCGTGATGGTCTCTTTTTGGCGGAGTCCGGGAAGAGAACACGGTCTCGTGTTATGCTTGAACGTAGGTTGTTCTAGGATCACTTCTTGGTCATAGTTTCTCGACCGTGCCTAGCCTTCTCTTCTCGCTCTCAATTGCGTATGTTAGCCACCGTATATGCTAGTGCTTGCTGCAGCTCCACCTCATACCTTTTACCCTACCTATAAGCTTAAATAGTCTTGATCGCGAGGGTGTGAGATTCCTGAGTCCCCGTGACTCACAGATTACTTCCAAAACCAGATGCAGGGACCGATGATACCGTTCCAGGAGATGCGACTGAGCTCAAGTGGGAGTTCGATGAGGACTCAGGACGATACTATGTTTCCTTTCCAGACGATCAGTAGTGGAGCCCAGTTGGGGCAATCGGGGACATTATGCATTTGGGGTTGTCTTTATTTTGGTTCCGTAGTCGGACCTTGATTGTATCTGGATGGATGTAATGATATATTTATGCTATTGTATGACGTGGCGATTGTAAGCCAACTATGTATCTCTTTCCTTATTCAGTACATGGGATGTGTAAAGATTACCCCTCTTGCGACATTGCTTACAATACGATTATGCCTCTAAGTCGTGCTTCGACACGTGGGAGATATAGCCGCATCGTGGGCGTTACAGATAACCAGGGAGAAGAATCTGACATTCCCTATCCCCGAGGAAGCAAGGGGACCACCTCTGAAGATCCGGAAACAGAGGTTTCCAAACAAGGGAAAAAATCTTCGCCACAGGGTCCTGCCCCGGGGGTACCCTTGCCGAACAGTGTCCGCATGGGAATCAACCCTCTACCGAGCTGTAAGTAATCAAAAGGTACTTAGTAGTGAAAATATCCTACCTTACTTCTGAAGACAATAATCGAAGCTTATATCTTGTAGTTCGGATCATAGCCCTTCTCGACAGAGTTCGTCTTCGAGGGATCTTCTTCCGGAGATGATGGAGAGCGAAACACCTCCCCCTGCCACCCCGCCTCATGAGGCGGGCGACCCTGAAGTGTCATCGCGGAGGGTTTCTCCTGATCCACCAAGGCCAGGGGTAATCCCTTGGCCACCTGGAGTCCTCAGCATTCGGCTCCTAAAGAGAGCAATAGAAAGAGTCCGGAACCGTACAATGTGCGATCGGACGCACTGAAGGATCTTCTGGGGCAAGCGGCCATTTCAGAAGCGCATCGTACGCTAATGAGTACGGTAGTTGAAAGGATTTCATCCGCTGAAAGCGGATTGCATGAAGCTTTTATGAGTCTGCTGAAAGGCTTTGAGGTACGTGACATAGTGTATGTTTTTGACAGTACCGCACACATTAGGTGTGCCCTATGCAGATAGTAGCCCCTGAGACTCTGGTTGTCATCAAAAACGGCGGCGAACAAAGGATCATAGTCCTAGGTAATAACCAGACCGCCTTTATGTGTAGGTGACAAAAGCTCTGGTGGCTAGCCGGACTGATGGGTTTGCCGAGCTAAAGCGGCAACTTGATGCAACAGATGCCGACATCGTGCTTGTCAACAAGCGGCTTGACGAGACACAGGGTAAGTGATTTCTCCGGTGATTAATGCATAGTAAGAGGAGCATGATGCCAGTATCTTTAATATGTTGTGACTGCAGATGAAGCTGCCACCGTGGAGACCCTTCGGGCGGAACTTGCCCGAGCCAAGGAGCAAGCCAGAAATAGCGATGCGGCCGCTCTAAAGGCGGTCGAAGAGCTGACGGCCGAACAGGCCGCACATTGCCAGAGCAAGGAAAGAATGGCCAAGATGCCCGTTGAGTTGAAAGATGCCGCCGACCGTTACCAGCTTCTTGAAGAAGAAAACTGTGCGAAGGCGACGGACCTGGAGAAGGCCATGGTAGCATCCAAGGAAGCCCGTTCTAAAATACGAGCGGCGAAGGAGGAGCTGCATCAAGCTGGAGATATCGTAGCTGGGAAGCCCTTTTTGTTGCGGAAGTTCAGAGATCCGAAGTATGCACCTCTTGATCAACTATGGAGTTCTACGGACGCCTACATGGATTTGGCGGCAAGTGCTGCTGATGCGGCCGAGTACTTCAAGGATCAAAAAGATCGCGAAGTGGAAAAGTTGTTCTGGTCACAGTTCCATGCTCCAGTGCATCCGCTGCTATTGAATGAGCAAATGGCCGAGTGGGCCGAGCTCCATAGGTTGTCCGGACTTGCCATGAGGTCTGTTGTGGATCATCTGTGGCCGGGAGGGCCAAGGCCAAATAGTTACTTTAGTTTAGTGCAACAATTCCTTGGTGCTGTGCCACACATTGATGCTATGAAGAGGTCGGCGTGCATAGAGGGTGCGCGGATGGCCTTTTCCCGTGTCAAGACATATTGGGCAGAGATGGAGGCCACCACTGTTGCAACACAGGGTTCGGCCGTGGGCCGAGTGGCTGCCGAGCACTACTTTGAAGAAGTTCTTGAAGGTGCTCGTTCGATAGAGGCTCAGTGCTCGAAGAATATTATGTTCTAGCGACATGTACTCCCATTGTAAAAACAATGTTTTATTGAGTTATCAAGGCTGTGTTTATACTTTTGCCTGAAAGTATTATGATGCCTCCTGTGCGGCCGTTTATGTATATATGTATATAACCTGAAAGTTTGCAGTCGTCGGCTTCTGCCCCCACGCATATAATGTGGGGGTGTTCGCAAAAAACGTGTACTCACGCTTGATCCAACGTCTTGGTCTATTAAGGAGGTGGTAGCGCAGCGAACGAGGCAATCGGACTATATTGCTTTAACACTTTCACTTAGCCATAGGAGTTTGACGGTGGGGCTACTATATAGCCCCTGGTACTTCTGTGCTCGTCCGAATACGGGGCGCATACGTACATGACCGGGAAACAGCTCTTCGTTAATGCGGAGGAATCCCGAAGATTCCGCTGAGTCATCGAGTGGTTGACCAGTCTCGCGCTATATCATGACAGCCAGTTTTCGGCTTTCTCTACTGAGGTGCTCATCCGGATGAACCAGGGCACAATCGCAGTAGTTCTCCCAGTGCTACCTTAGCCGATATAGCGGAATGTAAGGTACCAAAACATGGGAGCCGGGCAAACCCAACATTTGACCAAAGACATGGTTCGGAGCTGATGCATATAAGGCCAAACTCGCGACGCAGAATACTCCCTAAGGTATTCGGTCTTTATAACATATGCCGGGCTAAACAATGCCCTTAATAATAAACCCCGGGTGTCCAAGTACGTGCAATATCCTGACGTGGCCACATGCCAATATGTCGGCATCCTTCTCGATTGTATTGAGTATTCGGAGGATGTGAACAACAAGAGACAGTAAAAAAGGTTTACGCAGGGTCTTAATCTAAAAGAAACCTTTGAACGGGTCCGTGCTGCACGTCTGCGCCTGTGTCTCCGTTGTGCCGTGTCCTGGACGGGTGTAGCACGATTGTCATCTATAAAAGAGAAGAACTTAGGTGAAAGTTGTCGTGCTAGAAAATTGGTTATTATCAACAAACCATTAAAATTTAAGATAAGTAAAGTTGAGCCGGACTAGCCCTGATTACACGTGGGAAGCCCCTGGTACCGTCTAGGAGGGCTTGATCATCAAACCAATCTCATGTATATGTAGTGGTGCACCGGACTCGTCTAACCGTGTCCGTGGTCTTGACGACCTGTCATTTTTTCTGGTTGGTGAGGCCGTCTAGTGCTCGGCGGCTAAAGCCTCCACACATTCTTCCGCGCGTAGATCACACTCAGTGTTTCCGCTAACTGTGATGGCACCACGTGGACCGGGCATCTTAAGCTTGAGAGAAGCGTAATGCGGGATTGCATTAAAACTAGCGAAAGCCGCTCTTCCGAGTAGTACCTGATAGCCACTTCAGAATGAAGCGATGTAGAAAGTTAACCTTTCGCTTCGGAAGTTATCGGGAGAACCGAATACAACCTCTAGTGATAGATAGCCCGTGCAGCGAGCCTCTAGGCCTGGTATTACTCCCTTGAAGGTAGTAGTACGGTGGCTTATTTTTGTCGGGTCTATCCCCATTTTGCAGACTATGTCCTGATATATCAGATTTAGACCACTGCCGCCATCCATGAGGACTTGTGTGAGATGGTATCCATTTATTATTGGGTTTAACACCAAGGCCGCCAATCCTTCACGCCGGATGCTTGTCGTGTGATCCCTGCGATCAAAAGTGATTGGGCAGGCCAACCAGGGGTTGAACTTAGGGGTGACGGGCTCTATGGCGCGTGTGTCTCGGAGTGCATGTTTGCTCCTCCTCTTTGTCACATGGATCATGTTGACTGTTTTAACCTCTGGTGGGAAATTTTTTCTGTCCTCCAGTGCTTTGCTGGCGAGGCTCGTCCTCGTCTTCGCTTGGTGTCTCCCCCCCTTGTGTTCGGCGTTGAGCTTACCCGCCTGCTTGAAGACCCAACATTCTCTGTGGGTGTGATTTGCAGGTTTATCGGGGGTGCCATGAATCTGACATAGTTTGTCAAGAATCTTGTTTAGGCCAGACGGTCCGTCTCTACTGCCTTTGAAAGGCTTTTTCAGGTGACCTCGTCGAGAGCCCCTGAATCCGGCGTTTACCATCGTATTATCTGGGCTATCTTCTTTATTTCGACGCTTGCTTTTATTGCGTCGTGGTTTTCCATTGCCATCCCTGACTTCGGATGTGCTTGGGTCGCTGGTGCTACTGCGGGCTAACCAACTATCTTCGCCCGCGCAAAAGCGGGTCATGAGACTTGTTAGAGCTACCATTGTTCTCGGTTTTTCTTGGCCGAGGTGTCTGGCGAGCCATTCGTCTCGGACGCTGTGTTTGAAAGCTGCTAAGGCTTCGGCATCCGAACAGTCGACGATTTGGTTCTTCTTGGTGAGAAACCTGTTCCAAAGCTTTCGGGCGGACTCTCCGGACTGTTGAATTATATGACTTAAATCATCTGCATCCGGAGGTCGGACGTAGGTCCCTTGAAAATTAGCCCGAAAAGCGTCCTCGAGCTCCTCCGAACTTCCAATTGAATTTTCGGGGAGGCTTTTCAGCCAGTGCCGAGCTGGTCCTTTAAGCTTGAGGGGCAAGTATTTAATGGCATGGAGATCATCTCCGCGAGCCATATGGATATGGAGGATAAAGTCCTCAATCCAGACCCCAGGGTCTGTGGTCCCGTCGTACGCCTCTATGTTCACTGGTTTGAATCCTTCTGGGAATTCGTGGTCCAGCACCTCATTGGTGAAACATAGGGGGTGTGCGGAACCCCTGTACTTGGATGCACCATGGCGTTCGGACGGTTTTGGTATTTGGTTATGATTTTGTGCCGGAGCACGCTTCCTAGATCCATAGATGGATCTGGTTGTACCGGATTTTTGGCGCAAGTCCTCATGTACATCGTGTGTTGACTTATGTGCATATTTGTTATCCGCTCTATCGCGGTCACAAGGTGGTGGATCCGGCCGGTTGGCCGTTTGATTTTTTGGCTGTGTGGGCTCTAAGGCCTCGTCGTCGAATTCAGGTAACAGCTTGTGCTTTGGATAGCTCTTTGTGTGGAAACTTCCACCATACTTTGCTTCGTTGTCGAGCACTTTGTTCCACCTGCTGTTGAGTGTATTTTGTGTGGCCTTAAGCCTTTGCTTCTGCTTCTTCAGACTCCTCGCTATGGCAATAAGCCTTCTGCGGAGGTTCTCTTGCCCAAAGTGCGTTTCCGGGATGATGTGTGCATCTTCGTCCGGACTGTATTCCTCCCCAGAGGGGGTTTGATGAGGTTTATACTCGGCGTCGCCGTGTTCGGACGTTGGATCCGTACCATGTTCGCCGCTTGCAGCTTCATCGTGCTCTGCCGCCCGGGCAATGTGGTCGTTGTTTCCTCTGGAGTCGACTGGAGTGTTATTTTCTCTTGCGTTGTTATTGCTGTTTTTGCTATGGCGGGACTTAGAGCGGCGCCGCTGACGTAGGCGCTTGGGTTGCTTCTTGGAGGGGCCATCCTCCGCTGTCTCTTCGCCATTGCCTTCTTTGGGTGTATCCAATGTCATGTGATGAAGTGGCTATCCGGCGCCCTGTGGGTGCTGGTTCCTGTTTGTCTCCTGCATCTTCGTCCATGCCGTCGATGTCTTCGGAGTCGAAGTTGAGCATGTCGGTTAAGTCGTCGACAGTGGCTACCAAGTGGGTGGTGGGCGGGCATCGAATTTCTTCGTCGTCTGTATCCCGTTCTAGCCGGACATAGTTCGACCAAGGTTCTCTTGACAAGGAGAGAGACTTTAATGAATTTAGCACATCACCGAAAGGCGAGTGCTGAAAGATATCCACGGAGGTGAACTCCATGATCGGCGCACAGTCGGATTCGATGGGCACGGATGCAGACGGCTCGGAGTCCGTGGCCGGAGACGAATCCAGTGGTCTGGTGACACGGCTCTCGTAAGGGGTGAAGTCAGTATCTGACTCCATCGCCACTGAGAGTGCGGCTGCAACCTCTTTTAGCACTGCGTTGGTTTTCCCCGAAGAGGAAGGGATGATGCAGCAAAGTAGTGTAAGTATTGCCCTCAGTTTTTGAGAACCAAGGTATCAATCTAGTAGGAGGCTACGCGTGAGTCCCTCGCACCTGCACAAAACAAATAAATCCTCGCAACCAACGCAAATAGGGGTTGTCAATCCCTATAGGGCCACTTACAAGAGTGAGATCTGATGGATATGATAAGATAATATTTTTGGTATTTTTATGATAAAGATGCAAAGTAAAATAAAGGCAAAGTAAATAACTAAGTAATAGGAGATTAATATGATGAAGATAGACCCGGGGGCCATAGGTTTCACTAGTGGCTTCTCTCGAGAGCTTAAGTATTCTACGGTGGGTGAACAAATTACTGTTGAGCAATTGACAGAATTGAGCATAGTTATGAGAATAGCTAGGTATGATCATGTATATAGGCATCACGTCCGAGACAAGTAGACCGACTCCTGCCTGCATCTACTACTATTACTCCACTCATCGATCGCTATCCAGCATGCATCTAGAGTATTAAGTTAAAAACAGAGTAACACCTTAAGCAAGATGACATGATGTAGAGGGATAGACTCATGCAATATGAAGAAAACCCCATCTTGTTATCCTTGATGGCAACAATACAATACGTGCCTTGCTGCCCTTACTATCACCGGGAAAGGACACCGCAAGATCGAACCGAAAGCTAAGCACTTCTCCCATTGCAAGAAAGATCAATCTAGTAGGCCAAACCAAACTGATAATTCGAAGAGACTTGCAAAGATAACCAACCATACATAAAAGAATTCAGAGAAGATTCAAATATTATTCATAGATAGACTTGATCATAAACCCACAATTCATCGGTCTCAACAAACACACCGCAAAAAGAAGATTACACCGAATAGATCTCCACAAGAGAGGGGGTGTCGGTGTCAAAACCGGCAGATCTCGGGTAGGGGGTCCCGAACTGTGCATCTAGGCCGGATGGTAACAGGAGGCAGGGGAAACAATGTTTTACCCAGGTTCGGGCCCTCTTGATGGAGGTAAAACCCTACGTCCTGCTTGATTAATATTGATGATATGGGTAGTACAAGAGTAGATCTACCATGAGATCAGAGAGGCTAAACCCTAGAAGCTAGCCTATGGTATGATTGTCGTTCGTCCTATGGACTACAACCCTCCGGTTTATATAGACACCGGAGAGGGCTAGGGTTACACAGAGTCGGTTACAATGGGAGGAGATCTACATATCCGTATTGCCAAGCTTGCCTTCCACGCCAAAGAAAGTCTCATCCCGACACGGGACAAAGTCTTCAGTCTTGTATCTTCATAGTCCAAGAGTCCGGCCAAAGGTTATAGTCCGGCTATCCGGACACCCCCTAATCCAGGACTCCCTCAGTAGCCCCTGAACCAGGCTTCAATGACGACGAGTCCGGCGCGCATATTGTCTTCGGCATTGCAAGGCGGGTTCCTCCTCCTAATACTTCATAGAAGATTTTGAACACAAGGATAGTGTCCGGCTCTGCAAAATAAGTTCCACATACTGTCATAGAGAGAATAATATTTACACAAATATAATCTGCTGACGTATTCCGTAGCGTGTCATCACGCCACAGCCAAGCCTTTATTTGAACCGTTTTTACTGTCCCACCTCAGCGCGTTTTGCGAGGCGGTTTCCTTGGCACGTCTTGTCGAAGCAGAGATCGTGTCCCCTTATCCCGGGATTCTCATCAATACGGGCGTGGGTAACCCAACCGCGCCATTGATTACGGCGCTTGGGAGATAAGCGAGTTTTACCAGGCTGGTGGGGACGCATAGTTTCGTCCGCCCATATAAGGGGATAAGGATCCGCCTTTCCATCCACGCCTTCTTCCTCCTTTGCTCATCCATTTTCGCGCACTCAAGCTCCAGCGCCCAAGTCCGCATTCCCCACCTCAACCTTCTCCAGCCATGTCCGGAGCGGGAGGCAAGTGGATGGTCTCCTCCGTTACGGAGGGACACATCAAGAAGCTGAGGAAAGCCGGATACTTGTCTGACGACATCGCGCACCGGCTCCCAGACGAGGGGCAGCTCATCCCCACCCCCAGGCCCCATGAGAGGGTGGTGTTCCTCACCCATTTCCTCCGCGGACTAGGCTTCCCTCTCCACCCATTTGTCCGGGGACTCATGTTCTACTACGGCCTGGACTTCCACGATCTGGCCCCGAACTTCATCCTCAACATCTCGGCGTTCATCGTCGTGTGCGAGGCCTTCCTCTGCATCCAGCCCCACTTCGGCCTATGGCTGAAGACCTTCAATGTCAAGCCGAAGGTAGTGGGCGGCCGCCAGGCGGAGTGCGGAGGCGCCATGGTGGGCAAGATGCCCAACGTCCTATGGCTCGAGGGCTCCTTCGTGGAGACCATAAAGGGGTGGCAATCGGGGTGGTTCTACATCACCGAGCCGCGTGACCCTGAATGGGTCGCAGCCCCCGAGTTCCGATCCGGAATCCCTACGCGGCTCACCTCCTGGAAAGAGAAGGGCCTGCCGTGGGGTAAAAAAGGAGAGCTGACCGGACTCCAAACATGCGTCCAAAACCTGGTGAGCAAGAAGCTCAAACTTGTTAACGTAGTCCAGGTCATGCTCATCCGCCGGATCCTCCCGTGCCAACAACGGGATTTCAGCTTGTGGGAGTTCAACCCGGCCCAGCACCGAACTCTGAGCAGGCTCTTCGACACAACGTACGAAGATGCCTGGAAGGTGCTATTCAAGGGCGCCGAGGCTCCCGCATCCGCTACCGAGGATCGCGGATTCAGCGCGCAGCGTCAAGCCAACGCGGTAAGCTGTTTTTACCTCTTACAGGATATTTGTCTTTCATAGTTTGACTCTATGCGGGATCTAAGCCCCCATGCCTTTGACAGGACTGGCAGAGGACGGCCGAACAGATCAACTGTCCGGCTCCTTTGCCCGAAGACCCAGCGGACGCCCGCTTGGCGGAGCTGCTGGTTCCGGCACCTTACGTGGTGCCGGAGAAGAAGGCCAAGAAGAAGGCCACGGGAACCCGGAAGAGTTCCCGGCGCCCGGTGGAGTCGGACTCATCGTCCGATGACTCCGAGGCGCACTCCTCCCACGAAGACGAGGAGGAGGAAAGAGAGGTTTCTTCCCCAGCAGGGGGAGAAAAGAAAAGGAAGGCCGCCCCAACTGGGGAGGCCGGAGGGTCCAAGAAAGGGAGGACCCTCCCTACGGACTACTCCACCAACGCCGACGACGGCGAAGAGGAGTGGCCGCTCAGGGCCAAGCCCCTGGCAAAATCGTAAGTATTCGGATACCTGAGTGACTCATGGCGTTCCTTTATTGCACAGCTTCTCCTGACGCCGAATATAATTATGCAGTCCGCCCAAAGCCCGGCTCGACGTGTCGTCGAGCGGCTCCCTGGATTCGTCGGATGTGAATAGTTTTTCACTTCCGACCGCTACCTCCCCCCGCCCTACGGACGACGCCGAGGTGTTGTCCCAAAAGGTTCCAAGCCAGGAGGAGGTGGTCCTGGAGGCACTGCAAGGCGATCTCCCAAACTCCAGGCGCAAAGGGGAAAAACCCCAAGGGCTCTAAGTCCGGCCCTGGGCCGGACACCGCACCGGAACCTTCAATGGTTCCGGAGTCCGGCAGGCGGCCCCCTAGTAAGAAGGGCAAGCCTACGACGCCGGTGACCTCCGTCCAACCGGAGGCACCGGATAATTTGCTGGAGGTGCTTAACGGCGCCTCCATCGACGAGGAGCACCGCACTATTATGAGTGCGGTGATCCAGAAGGTTCAGTCCGCCAAAAGCGGGCTGACTGAAGCCTGTGCCAGCCTGCTAACAGGCTTTGAGGTATGTGAAAAATATGTGAAAATATTACCGCATAGACAGTAGCCCCTGATGCTCTGTTTGGCGTTCGGAAAGAAAAGCCGAATAGAGGATCTAACAACATTCGCAGGAGTCTAACATAATTAAGTCAATATGCGTATGCAGGCTTCGCTGCTGGCCTCTGCCGCACTGACTGCGGAGGTGGATGCGCTGAAGCAGAGCCTCGAGCGGTCCGAGCAAGAGCTCGGCCTTGCTAAAAAGGAGCTCGAGGAAAAAGAAGGTAAGTAATACCTTGTGGAGTATATTTAAAAAGATGCAGTTGCAAAAAATGACAGGATCGCTATTGGTGTCCTAGGGGCCACGACTGAGGTGGCGACCCTTAAGCAAGCGCTTTCCGAGGCCGAAAAGAAGGCGGCCACGGAGCGCACCGAGCGGGAGAAACATGAGGCGCGGGTTGGCGAGGTGCAGCAAGAGCTCCAGGCTCTCATGAAAAAACATGAGAGTTTGGAGCTTGACTCAAAGACGCGAGAGTCCGAGCTCGCGGCGGCCCTTGAAAGCGCCAAGTCTGCCAAGGCCGAAGCCCAGAAAGCCCTCCAGGAAGTTGAGGCGATGAAGAAGATAGCGGCGGGTAAGGCATTCTTTATGCAAAGCAAGCACGTGAAAGTGAATTACTTGTTACTTACCCGAATCCGGAGCTCTCCAGGAGCATTCGCAGATTTGCCCCGTAGCGTGTCAGATGCCGCCGCCTTCTACCGGGCCGAGGAGGGCAGCTCGACGGAGAAGGTGTTCTGGTCTCAGTATGCTGAGGCCGGACACTCGGTGCCCTTGAGCGACCAGCTGAAGCAACTGGTCGAGCTCCATAAGGTGGCCGAACAGGCCATGAAGGGCCTTATAGTTCGGCTGTGGCCTGGAGAGGCCCTGCCTGGGAGCTACTTCGGGCTGGTGAGGCGGCTGGTGGATGCCTGTCCGTGGCTTGAAGTCGTCAAGCGCTCCGTCTGCATCGAAGGTGCCCGTAGGGCGCTTGCCCGTGCTAAAGTGCACTGGGGCAAGATGGATGCGGAGAAGCTTGTGAAGGACGGGCCACCGCAGGGCAAGGAGCATCGCCACCCCGAGATGTATTATGAGGGCGTCCTGAAGGGCGCCCGCCTTGTGGCGGACGAATGTTCCAAAGATGTAATATTTGAGTGAACTTGTTCGTTTTATCCTGTGCGCTGAAAACTTGTTCATATGCGCTATGCAACGCTTGTTTTAATTTAAAATATTACCTTCTATGCGGCCGTTTATCGAGTCTGAGAGATGGCGAGTCGTCGGCTTCTGCCCCCATGCCACGAGTGCTGGGGTGTTCGGGATAAACCTGAGCACTCTTTTTCCCATTCTTGGGTCCTTCGAGGGAGGTGCTCAGCACAACGAACAAGGCAATCGGACTATAATGCGTTATCACTCTCACTTAGCCAGAGAATTCTATAATTTTAAATTTCGGCGAAGCCCCTAGTGTTCGGAAGACCGAGTTCGGGGCGCTATACACGCCTAGGCCGGACAAAGCCGACTCCTCGCTCTAAGCGGCATAAGTCTTTAGGGACTCGAAACCTCCCGAACAGCGACCAGCTCTCGCCCTATCATGACAGTCAGTTTTAGCTTTCTCTACTGAGGTGCTTAGCCCAGCTCAACCGGGGCACAATCGCAGTAGTTCTCCCAGCGCTACCTTAGCCGATATAGCGGAACGTAAGGTACCAAAACATGGGAGCCGGGCAAACCCAACTATTGACCAAAGACATGATTCGGAGCTGATGCATATAATGCTATAAGTTCGGAGGGCCGCACTTTGTGAAAGTGTTCGGACTTCTCACGCCGTATTATGGGGTGCTTGAGCCCCTGGCGTATGGACCGTACCAAAGTGTACGGGTGCTAAATGTCATAACTGAACATATGTATTGAAAAAGAAATGAATAGAGAATGCAATAATAAGCTGAAGCTAAGCATTGTTTATTTTAAAAGGCTGCTGTGAAAGCAGAACGATACAAATAGTGCGATAAGCAAGAGATGGGACTATTTGACATGTCCCCCTCCAGGGGCGAGCTGCGAGACGGTATGTAAGACAGGTATTTTGCTCGTTATAGAGACCACCTGGGAATTCGACGTAGCTTTCTGCCTCCTTGGTTGTTGCATCGTGTGTTCGGCGGTTGTACTGCCGGACAGGCCTTCCGAAGAGTGGAGTCCTGAAAGTAGGAAATAATGACAAAATCGGGAGCCCCTAGTGCGGTTGAGCCGCATTTTTGGGCGTGCCGTGGTCGTGCCCCTCCCCCTGTGCCCATGGTATTTTCAGAGCGTAGTTATGTACGCGTAGTACTGATTTCGCAGTTTCGCGAGGGCTGGGGTTGGGGCCGTATTGCTACGCTTGCTCGGAACGTGCCAGGCGGTCTTGTTGTAGGTTACTCCGGGCGCGCTTGACGGTGTCCGGACGTTTAATAGCCGGACTGGAGAATTGCCTTGAGAGGCTGCTTTGTACTTCCGCTGCGAGGGCCGCCGTGTGCTCCTCCGTTCGGAGAGAGCGTTCGGTGTTTCCATTGACCGTAATGACTCCTCGAGGGCCTGGCATCTTGAGCTTGAGATATGCGTAGTGCGGCACCGCATTGAACTTTGCAAATGCGGTTCGTCCGAGCAGTGCGTGATAGCCACTGCGGAACGGGACTATGTCGAAGATTAACTCCTCGCTTCGGAAATTATCCGGGGATCCGAAGACCACTTCAAGTGTAACTGAGCCTGTACAGTTGGCCTCTACACCTGGTATGACGCCTTTAAAGGTCGTTTTTGTGGGTTTAATCCTTGAGGGATCTATGCCCATTTTCCGCACTGTATCCTGATAAAGCAGGTTCAGGCTGCTGCCGCCGTCCATAAGGACTCTAGTGAGGTGAAATCCGTCAATGATTGGGTCTAGAACCAATGCGGCGAATCCGCCATGGCGGATGCTAGTGGGGTGGTCCCTTCGATCAAAAGTGATCGGGCAGGAGGACCATGGGTTGAACTTTGGGGCGACTGGCTCCAACGCGTATACGTCCCTGAGTGCACGCTTCCGCTCCCTTTTGGGGATGTGGGTTGCGTATATCATGTTCACCGTCCGCACTTGTGGGGGGAAGCCCTTCTGTCCACTATTGTTCGGCGGCCGGGGCTCTTCGTCCTCGTCGCTGTGCAGCCCCTTGTCTCTGTTTTCGGCATTTAACTTGCCGGCCTGCTTGAACACCCAACAATCCCTGTTGGTGTGATTGGCTGGTTTTTCGGGGGTGCCATGTATCTGGCACGAGCGATCGAGTATACGGTCCAAACTGGACGGGCCCGGAGTGTTCCTCTTAAATGGCTTTTTCCGCTGACCGGGCTTAGAGCCTCTGAATCCGGCATTAACTGTCGTATCTTCAGCGTTGTCGCTGTTAATGCGGCGCTTGTGCTTGTTGCGACGCGACCTGCCATTGCTGTCCTTGGTATCCGAATTACCAGGGCTCTTGGTCATGTTATTGCTACGAGCCAGCCAGCTGTCTTCTCCCGCGCAAAAGCGGGTCATGAGTGTCGTGAGGGCTGCCATAGATTTCGGCTTTTCCTGTCCAAGGTGCCGGGCAAGCCACTCGTCACGGATGTTATGCTTGAAGGCTGCTAGGGCCTCTGCGTCCGGACAGTCGACGATTTGATTTTTCTTGGTTAGGAACCGTGTCCAGAATTGTCTGGCAGATTCTTCTGGCTGCTGAATTATGTGGCTCAGGTCATCGGCGTCTGGTGGTCGCACATAAGTGCCCTGGAAATTGTCGAGGAATGCGGCTTCCAGGTCCTCCCAACAACCAATTGATTCTGCTGGCAGGCTGTTAAGCCAATGCCGAGCTGGTCCTTTAAGCTTGAGTGGGAGGTATTTGATGGCGTGTAGATCATCGCCACGGGCCATGTGGATATGAAGGAGATAGTCCTCGATCCATACCGCAGGATCTGTTGTGCCATCGTATGATTCAATGTTTACGGGTTTGAAACCCTCTGGGATTTGATGATCCATTACTTCATCTGTGAAGCATAGTGGGTGTGCGGCGCCTCTGTACTGGGCTATATCACGACGTAGCTCAAATGAGCTTTGTCTGCTGTGTTCGGCCCGGCCGGATTTACTGTATCCGGCGTGACGGTTATCGTCTCGTGTCGTGGGGCGCCCGCGCGATCCGTAGATCGATCTTGTTTGCCTTGCCCTGTCTTCCAACATATCTCGCAGGTCTAGCGCATTTCCCCGTGCCTTGGTATTTTTTGAGCGACGCCGGGGTGCGGCTTGAGTGGAGGGCCGGGAGGACTCTCTGTCGCGGCCGTGAGGTGGCCGGTCAGCCGCATCATGCGCTGGTGATGTAGGTTTAAGTGCTTCCTCCTCTAAACGGGGTAGCAACCTGCGCTTTGGGTAGCTCTTGGAGGGGCGTTCGAGTTCGTATTCCTCGGCCGCAAGGACTTCCGTCCATCTGTCGACTAGCAAGTCTTGATCAGCTCTAAGCTGTTGCTGTTTTTTCTTAAGGCTACTCATTGTGGCCATAAGCCTGCGCTTAAAGTGCACTTGGTCGACGGGATCCTCAGGCACGACAAATTCGTCGTCGCCGAGGCTTGCCTCGTCTTCGGAGGGAGGCATGTAATTATCATCCTCTTCTTCTCTGTCTGCCGCTTTCTCACGGGGGCTGGCTTCTCCATCCTCCTGCGCTGAATCTTGCTGGAGGGAATTGTCTTCGGCACTATCCGGGGTGTTATTATCTCATGTGCCGGCATCACCGTTTTTGCTTTGGCGGGACTTAGAGCGGCGCCGCTGACGCCGGCGCTTGGGTTGCTTCTTGGAGGGGTCATCCCCCGTTGTTCCGTCGCCATTGCCTTCTTTGGGTGTATCCACCATATATATGTCATATGACGAGGTGGCTTTCCAATGCCCTATAGGCGCTGGTTCGTGTTCGTCTCCTACATCGTCGTCCATACCGTCGATGTCTTCGGAGTCGAAGTCGAGCATGTCGGTTAAATCATCGACAGTCGCTACAAAGTGGGTGGTGGGTGGGCGTCGAATTTCTTCGTCGTCCGCATCCCAATCCTGTTGGCCATAGTCCGGCCAGGGCTCTCCTGACAAAGAGAGAGACCTTAGTGAATTCAGGAAGTCGCCGAAGGGCGAGTGCTGAAAGATATCTGCGGCGGTGAATTCCATGATCGGCGCCTAATCGGATTCGATTGGCAGGGGCGCGGAAGGTTCGGAGTCCGGAAAAGAGTCTGGCACCTTGGAGTCATGGGCTTCGCAGAGGATGAGGCTGGTGTTCGGCTCGATCGCCGTTGAGACTGCAGCCCCGAGGCGGTGTCTAGCCACCCGTCCTCGATCGGCGCAGTTGGCTCCGAGCTAAGGGTCGGAGCTGATGCGGGCGCGACCTCTAGGGTACTGTTCGGCGGCAGAGCTAGGTCATACCCATCGTGACAGTGCGGCGCGCCTGGCTGTGGCTCGAATCTGTCGAAGATCAAGTCTCCGCGGATGTCGGCCGTGTAGTTCAAACTTCCAAATCTGACCTGATGGCCAGGGGCGTAGCTTTCAATCTGCTCCAGATGGCCAAGCGAATTAGCCCACAGTGCAAAGCCGCCGAACACGAAGATCTGTCCGGGGAGAAAGGTCTCACCCTGGACCACATCGTTGTTGATGATCGGAGGAGCCATCGGGCCTAAAGGTGACGACACAGAGGAACTCTCAATGAAAGCACCAATGTCGGTATCAAAACCGGCGGATCTCGGGTAGGGGGTCCCGAACTGTGCGTCTAGGCGGATGGTAACAGGAGACAAGGGACACAATGTTTTTACCCAGGTTCGGGCCCTCTCGATGGAGGTAAAACCCTACTCCTGCTTGATTAATATTGATGATATGGGTAGTACAAGAGTAGATCTACCACGAGATCAGAGAGGCTAAACCCTAGAAGCTAGCCTATGATATGATTGTCGTTCGTCCTATGGACTAAAACCCTTCGGTTTATATAGACACCAGAGAGGGCTAGGGTTACACAGAGTCGGTTACAATGGGAGGAGATCTACATATCTGTATTGCCAAGCTTGCCTTCCACGCGAAGGAAAGTCCCATCTGGACACGGGACGAAGTCTTCAATCTTGTATCTTCATAGTCCAAGAGTCCGGCCAAAGGTTATAGTCCGGCTATCCGGACACCCCCTAATCTAAGACTCCCTCAGGGGAAGAACATTGTATTGAGATCCGAAAAGAGAGAAGAAGCCATCTAGCTACTAATTATGGACCCGTAGGTCTGAGGTAAACTGCTCACACTTCATCGGAGGGGCTATGGTGTTGATGAAGAAGCCCTCCGTGATCGATGCCCCCTCCGGCGGAGCTCCGGAACAGGACCCAAGATGGGATCTCGTGGATACAGAAAGTTACGGCGGTGAAATTAGGGTTTTGGCTCCGTATCTGATCGTTTGGGGGTACGTGGGTATATATAGGAGGAAGAAGTACGTCGGTGGAGCAACAGGGGGCCCATGAGGGTGGAGGGCGCGCTTGGGGGGGTGGGGGGTAGGCGCACCCCCTACCTCGTGGCCTCGTGTTACGTGTCTTGACATAGGGTCCAAGTCTCCTGAGTTGTATTCGATGAGAAAATCACATTCCCGAAGGTTTCATTCCGTTTGGACTCCGTTTGATATTCCTTTTCTTCGAAACCCTAAAACAGGCAAAAAACAGCAATGCCGGGCTGGGCCTCCAGTTAATAGGTTAGTCCCAAAAATAATATAAAAGTGGATAATAAATCCCAATAATGTCCAAAATAGTAGATAATATAGCATGGAGCAATCAAAAATTATAGATACGTTGGAGACGTATCAGCGGCCTCCATGGCGGGGTCTATCCCTCCGTCCTTGGATGGCGCAATTTGCTCCAGATTGAAGGCCGTATTAGTTGCAGATGCGATCTCCTGAACACTGTCTGACGGCAGAGTTACGTCATGCTCGTCGTGACTGTGCGACGCACCTGACACGGGCTCGAATATGTCGAAGATCAAGTCTCCGCGGATGTCAGCAGTGTAGTTTAAGTTTCCGAATCTGACCTGGTGGCCAGGGGCGTAGCTCTCGATCTGCTCCAGATGGCCAAGCGAATTGGCCCGCAGTGCGAAGCCGCCGAATACAAATATCTGTCCGGGGAGGAAAATCTCACCCTGGACCGCATTGCTACCGATGATCGAAGGAGCCATCAAGCCTTATGGTGACGACACAGTTGAACTCTCAATGAAAGCACCAATGTCTGCGTCAAAACCGGTGGATCTCGGGTAGGGGGTCCCGAACTGTGCGTCTAAGGCGGATGGTAACAGGAGGCAGGGGACACGAAGTTTACCCAGGTTCGGTCCTCTTGAAGGAGGTAATACCCTACGTCCTGCTTGATTGTTCTTGATGATATGAGTATTACAAGAGTTGATCTACCACGAGATCGTAGAGGCTAAACCCTAGAAGCTAGCCTATGGTATGATTTTATGTTCTCCTACAGACTAAACCCTCCAGTTTATATAGACACCGGAGGGGGTTAGGGTTACATAGAGTCGGTTACAAGGGAGGAGATCTACATATCCATATTGCCTAGCTTGCCTTCCACGCCAAGGAGAGTCCCATCCGGACACGGGACGAAGTCTTCAATCATGTATCTTCATAGTCCAGCAGTCCGGCCAAAGGATATAGTCCGGCTGTCCGGAGACCCCCTAATCCAGGAGTCCCTCAACGGGGGTCATCCTCCTTTTCTAAAAAAATAGGTTGCATCAAAGAATACCTTTAGATGGCTGCGTGAGTGGGAAGTTATATTCAGTAAGAAAATGAAAGTTAGAATAAAGTTCAGAGTTATACTGCACCAACTAACACATCACTTCCAAACTACTTGAATTATTTTGTTTATCAGTGCCCCTTTCCAGGAATAATCAAGATACTGTTTTAACATGATGTATGATACTGCAAACCACCATTTTTAATTAATAATTACATCTTTGTGAGAAGTATACCACTACAAAAGATTGTGATGGGGAGAGGAGAGTCCACGGGGACGATGGTCAGGACCCATAACCTGAACTTCACGCTGGCACCGGTAACGACAGTTTGCACGGGGACGTAGTTGCTGCAACCGTGAGGACCCCCCCTGCCAGTACGGAAGGAATGTGTGCTGCCGCCTATCCTCCACTGGTCTCGCCTCATTGAGCGACGTGTGCGTCGACTGCTTCCTCCAGTGCCTCGCTACCGCCTGAGAGGGTTTATTCTTGGGCATGGACACCGATGGCGAGTCAGGGTGTGACATCCAATCTGATGTTGACTGATTATTACTGAAGAGCCAATCACAAGAGTCAGTGAAAGGAAATAGGATTCAACGTTCATCTGTTGAATTGGAACTCATGATGGCAAAAAATCACAAATCCAAATCTAACCTCAGATCTTTTAGAGCACCAGGCATCTCCCACCTTCCAAACGGGTGATGGCGAGAAGATGACACGGCCCGCAGCTTATCCGGGTAGGCTGCCGATGCGGCGATAGATCGTAGGCAACCACTACCCATGCGGCAAGGCACACATGGGCGACATGAGGTGAGGGCGGAGGCGCGCCGCCTGGTAGCCATCGATAGAGCAGAAAGGTAGGCGGAGAGATGAAGACGTAGGGATCAAGAGAGGAGTGGAGAATGAAGAAGGTTCAGGATGCAGCGGGCCCAATGGGCACAAGCTAGTGCTGGTGGATTTTTATGGTGCGGGAGAGTGGTCCGTAGAACGGAAAGTTTGCTAGTTATGTGGAAGGCGAAAGAGGAAGAGACAAGTCGGTTCAGTGACCACGGGATGGCTAAGCAAAGAAAAAATGTATCAATGATTTGCGGATTTGTTTGTGGATTGCTGACCAGGCTAGATTGATTTGCTGAGGTGGAGTGTTGCTGATGTGGACAGCTTGCATGTCTAGAGAAATAAGATAGTGGGGATGGACTATTTAGGTATTATAGATTAGCAAAAAAATCCAAAGATAAATCATGAACTTGATAGTGTTAATTTTGTACTGATATCTAATCACATAAGCACATAATAGGCATATAGAAGAAACATCCACGTAGATAGCTAGTACGGCCAATACAAAAATAAAATAGGAGCGGGATAAAGGCTAGTTCATAGTAGCGGCGGTGACAACCTCCTTGATTGCCTTCTTGTCAATGACAAGCTTCTCAGCAGCGAGTCTCTCGGCTTCGGTGGACATGGTGATGACAAAGATGACCCAGACATAGACGAAATAGACGAACAGTGGTGAGCAATCGCATAGGAGATGCTCGCCGAAAACCTAATCGCCCTTCTCCCATATAGAATATCAAAGGACGGGGTTTATGGAGGCCTGCTCTCCTGAACAGTCATGCACACAGTGGACTGGATAGGACCCCCGACGGCAGCAGCAGCGGACCGAAACAACAATATGTGGTGTGTGTGAGGAGGCAGGTGTGATCTGATTTTTGGCGGCAGGTGTCGACACCTCCAATATGTAGGCATGATATGGTAGGAAGATGTGGGCTGGACCCACGCTCAAGTCGGTAACAACCCACAATCTGGGGCCTTAAATTCGTGGCGTGTTTGTTGAAGACTATTAGTTCTTGACCGGCAAAAATTAAGCGCATGTATGACATAGGTTTAAGCTTAGCTCATTTACAAAACACGAGGCGCGCGCGACGTGTGCCGGGCGGCGGAGGAGGAACGCATGGGGACCACTCCTCTTCTCAAGCTCCAATAACATATGAAAGAGGACCCCTTTTAAAGGGGTCCAAAGCTTCCTCCACTGGTGTGGTGGCGGCAGCGGAGGATCGGGCGGGAACCACTCTTCTGAAACTCCAATAGCATGTCTATTGTATGGGCCTAAAGCTTGTCTCTATTTCAACATATGATGCCTATGTTATACTATTAATTTATCTAAAATTTGGTAGTGTGTTTTTAGTACCTAATTGAACAACACCCATACTATTACTTTGTTTCAAAGGGCTAGACTAGGTGATTTAGCTTTAGTTGATGTAGTTATTTTTCACCCTTTAAATCCAACTGCTTAGAAGTATCGTAGGAGATAGATAAACTTTTAAATGAGATGCTCATAAAGGCCTAAGTCACATCTTGGAAGTACCAGATAGGAAATTACGATGGTAATAGGACCTATACCATGACTATTGCTACCTCTTGAGCACTGCGTTGGTTTTCCCCGAAGAGGAAGGGATGATGCAGCAAAGTAGCGTAAGTATTTCCCTCAGTTTTTGAGAACCAAGGTATCAATCCAGTAGGAGGCTACGCGTGAGTCCCTCATACCTGCACAAAACAAATAAATCCTCGCAACCAACGCGAATAGGGGTTGTCAATCCCTACAGGCCACTTACGAGAGTGAGATCTGATAGATATGATAAAATAATTTTTTTGGTATTTTTGTGATAAAGATGCAAAGTAAAACAAAGGAAAAGTAAAGAGCAAAGGAAATAACTAAGTAGTAGGAGATTAATATGATAAAGATAGACCCGGGGGCCATAGGTTTCACTAGTGGCTTCTCTCAAGAGCATAAGTATTCTACGGTGGGTGAACAAATTACTGTTGAGCAATTGACAGAATTGAGCATAGTTATGAGAATATCTAGGCATGATCATGTATATAGGCATCACGTCCGAGACTAGTAGACCGACTCCAGCCTGCATCTACTACTATTACTCCACTCATCGACCGCTATCCAGCATGCATCTAGAGTATTAAGTTAAAAACAGAGTAATGCCTTAAGCAAGATGACATGATGTAGAGGGATAAACTCATGCAATATGATGAAAACCCCATCTTGTTATCCTCGATGGCAACAATACAATACGTGCCTTGCTTCCCCTACTGTCACTGGGAAAGGACACCGCAAGATTGAACCCAAAGCTAAGCACTTCTCCCATTGCAAGAAAGATCAATCTAGTAGGCCAAACCAAACTGATAATTCAAAGAGACTTGCAAAGATAACCAATCATACATAAAAGAATTCAGAGAATATTCAAATATTGTTCATAGATAGACTTGATCATAAACCCACAATTCATCGGTCTCAACAAACACACCGCAAAAAGAAGATTACATCGACTAGTTCTCCACGAGAGAGGGGGAGAACATTGTATTGAGATCCAAAAAGAGACAAGAAGCCATCTAGTTAATAACTATGGACCCGTAGGTCTGAGGTAAAATACTCACACTTCATCGGAGGGGCTATGGTGTTGATGTAGAAGCCCTTCGTGATCGATGCCCCCTCCGGCGGAGCTCCGGAACAGGCCCCAAGATGGGATCTCGTGGATACAGAAAGTTGCGGTGGTGGAATTAGGTTTTTGCCTCCGTATCTGATCGTTTGGGGGTACGTAGTTATATATAGGAGGAAGGAGTACGTCGGTGGAGCAACTGGGGGCCCATGAGGGTGGAGGGCGTGCCTGGGGGGGTAGGCGCGCCCCCTACCTCGTGGCCTCCTCTTTTGTGTCTTGACGTAGGGTCCAAGTCTCTCGGGTCTTGTTTGTTGAGAAAATCACGTTCCTGAAGGTTTCATTCCGTTTGGACTCCATTTGATATTCCTTTTCTTCGAAACCCTAAAACAGGCAAACAACAGCAATTCTGGGTTGAGCCTCCGGTTAATAGGTTAGTCCCAAAAATAATATAAAAGTGGATAATAAAGCCCAATAATGTCCAAAACAGTAGATAATATAGCATAGAGCAATCAAAAATTATAGATACGTTGGAGACGTATCAAGCATCCCCAAGCTTAATTTCTGCTCGTCCTCGAGTAGGTAAATGATAAAAACAGATTTTTTTTGATGCGGAGTGCTACTTGGCATAATTTTAATGTAATTCTTATTAATTGTGGTATGAATATTCAGATCCGAAAGATTCAAGACAAAAGTTTAATATTGACATAAAATAATAATACTTCAAGCATACTAACAAAGCAATTATGTCTTCTCAAAATATCATGGCCAAAGAAAGTTATCCCTACAAAATCATATAGTCTGGCTATGCTCCATCTTCACCACACAAAATATTTAAATCATGCACAACCCCGATGACAAGCCAAGCAATTGTTTCATACTTTTGGTGTTCTCTAACTTTTTCAATCTTCACGCAATACATGAGCGTGAGCCATGGACATATCACTTATAGGTGGAATAGAATGGTGGTTCTGGAGAAGACAAAAAGGGAGAAGATAGTCTCGCATCAACTAGGCATATCAACGGTCTATGGAGATGCCCATCAATAGATATCAATGTGAGTGAGAAGGGATTGCCATGCAATGGATGCACTAGAGCTATAAGTATATGAAAGCTCAACAAAAGAAACTAAGTGGGTGTGCATCCAACTTGCTTGCTCATGAAGACCTAGGGCATTTTGAGGAAGCCCATCATTGGAATATACAAGCCAAGTTCTATAATGAAAAATTCCCACTAGTATATGAAAGTGATAACATAGGAGACTCTCTATCATGAATATCATGGTGCTACTTTGAAGCACAAGTGTGGTAAAAGGATAGTAGCATTGCCCCTTCTCTCTTTTTCTCTCATTTTTTATTTGGGCCTTTTCTCCTTTTTATGGCCTCTTTTATTTCTCTTTTTTTATTTTTCGCCCGGAGTCTCATCCCGACTTGTGGGGGAAGCATAGTCTCCATCATCCTTTCCTCACTGGGACAATGCTCTAATAATGATGATCATCACACTTTTATTTTTCTTCCAACTCAACAATTACAACTCGATACTTAGAACAAAATATGACTCTATATGAATGCCTCCAGCGGTGTACCGGGATATGGAATGACCCATGAGTGACATGTATGAAAGAATTATGAATGGTGGCTTTGCCACAAATACGATGTCGACTACATGATCATGCTAAGCAATATGACAATGATGGAGTGTGTCATAATAAACGGAACAGTGGAAAGTTGCATGGCAATATATCTCGGGATGGCTATGGAAATGCCATAATAGGTAGGTATGGTGGATGTTTTGAGGAAGGTATATGGTGGGTGTATGATACCGGCAAAAGGTGCGCGGTATTAGAGAGGCTAGCAAAGGTGGAAGGGTGAGGGTGGGTATAATCCATGGACTTAACATTAGTCATAAAGAACTCATATACTTATTGCAAAAATCTACAAGTTATCAAAGCAAAGTATTACGCGCATGCTCCTAGGGGGATAGATTGGTTGGAAAAGACCATCGCTCGTCCCCGACCGCCACTCATAAGGAAGACAATCAAAAAATAAATCATGCTCCAACTTCATCACATAACGGTTCACCATACGTGCATGCTACGGGAATCACAAACTTTCACACAAGTATTCTTCAAATTCACAACTACTCTACTAGCACAACTTTAATATCACCATCTTCATATCTCAAAACAATTATCAAGCATCGAACTTCTCATAGTATTCAACACACTCATACGAAAGTTTTATTATTAATCTTGTATGCCAAGCATATTAGGATTTTAAGCAAATTACCATGCTATTTAAGACTCTCAAAATAATCTAAGTGAAGCATGAGAGATCAATAGTTTCTATAAAAGGAATCCACCACCATGCTCTAAAAGATATAAGTGAAGTACTAGAGCAAAACTACATAACTCAAAAGATATAAGCGAGGCACATAGAGTATTCTAACAAATTCCAAATCATGTATGGCTCTCTCAAAAGGTGTGTACAGCAAGGATGATTGTGGTAAACTAACAAATAAAGACTCAAATAATACAAGACGCTCCAAGCAATACACATATCATGTGGCGAATAAAAAATATAGCTCCAAGTAAAGTTACCGATAGAAGTAGATGAAAGAGGGGATGCCTTCCGGGGCATCCCCAAGCTTTGGCTTTTAGGTGTCCTTACATTATCTTGGGGGTGCCATGGGAATCCCCAAGCTTAGGCTCTTGCCACTCCTTGTTCCATAATCCATCAAATCTTTACCCAAAACTTGAAAACTTCACAACACAAAACATAAAGTAGAAGATCTCGTGAGCTCCGTTAGCGAAAGAAAACAAAAAACCACTTCAAGGTACTGTAATGAACTTATTCTTTATTTATATTGGTGTTATAACTACTGTATTCCAACTTTTCTATGGTTTATAAACTATTTTACTAGCCATAGATTCATCAAAATAAGCAAACAACACACGAAAAACAGAATCTGTCAAAAAACAGAACAGTCTGTAGTAATCTGTAGCTAACGCAAGATCTGGAACCCCACAAATTCTAAAATAATATGCTGGACGTGAGGAATTTATATATTAATCATCTTCAAAAATAATTAACTAAATAGCACTTTCGAAATAAAAATGGCAGTAGTTCTCGTGAGCGCTAAAGTTTCTGATTTTTACAGCAAGTGTAACAAGACTTTCCCCAAGTCTTCCCAACGGTTCTACTTGGCACAAACACTAATTAAACACAAAAAACACAACCAAAACAAAGTATAGATAAATTATTTACTACTAAACAGGAGCAAAAAGCAAGGAATAAAAATAAAATTGGGTTACCTCCCAACAAGCGCTATCGTTTAACGCCCCTAGCTAGGCATAACAAGCAATGATAGATCTAGGTATTGCCATCTTTGGTAGGCAATCCATAAGTGGCTCTCATAATAGATTCATAAGGTAATTTAATTTTCTTTCTAGGAAAGTGTTCCATGCCTTTCCTTAATGGAAATTGGAATCTAATATGTCCTTCCTTCATATCAATAATTGCACCAATCATTCTAAGGAAAGGTCTACCAAGAATAATAGGACATGAAGGATTGCAATCTATGTCAAGAACAATAAAATCTACGGGCACATAATTCCTACTTGCAACACTAAGAACATCATTAATTCTTCCCATAGGTTTCTTAATAGTGGAATCCGCAAGGTGCAAGTTTAAAGAGCAATCATCAAAATCACGGAAACCTAACAAATCACACAAAGTCTTTGGAATCGTGGAAACACTAGCATCCAAATCACATAAAGCATAGCATTCATGATCTTTAATTTTAATTTTAATAGTTGGTTCCCACTCATCATAAAGCTTACTAGGGATAGAAACTTCCAATTCAAGTTTTTCTTCATAAGATTGCATCAAGGCATCAACGATATGTTTAGTACACGCTCTATAAGCATGAGGAGAATTTAGCACGGATTGCAACAAGGAAATACAATCAATCAAAGAGCAATTTTCATAGTTAAATTCCTTGAAATCCATAATAGTAGGTTTAGCAACATCTAGGGTTTTAATTTCTTCAATCCCACTTTTATCAATTTTAGCATGAAGATCAAAAATTCTGAATTCTTGAAACGCCTTCTAGGTAAAGGTGGATCATATTCAGTCCCATCATTATCAAGATTCGTATTGCAAAACAAAGATTTAATAGGGGACACATCAATAACTTTTAGATCTTCATCATTATTTTCATAGGAACTAGAAGAACACGCTCTTATAAAGGCATCTTTCTTAGCACGCATCCTAGTGGTTCTTTCTTTGCACTCATCAATGGAAATTCTCATGGCTTTGAGAGACTCATTGATATCATGCTTAGGTGGAATAGATCTAAGTTTAAAAGAATCAACATCAAGAGAAATTCTATCAACATTCCTAGCCAACTCATCAATCTTAAGCAATTTTTCTTCAATCAAAGCATTAAAATTCTATTGCGAAGTAATAAATTCTTTAATATTAGATTCAAAATCAGAGGGCATATTATTATAATTTCCATAAGAATTGTTGTAGGAATTACCATAATATTAGAGGGATTACTAGGATAAGGCCTAGGATTAAAATTTCCTCTATACGCGTTGTTACCAAAATTGTTCCTACCAACAAAATTCACATCCATAGATTCATTATTATTCTCAACCAAAGTAGACAAGGGCATATCATTAGGATTAGAAGAAACACTCTTATTAGCAAATAATTTCATAAGTTCATCCATCTTTCCACTCAAAACATTAATTTCTTCTATCACATGCACCTTTTTATTAGTAGATCTTTCAGTATGCCATTGAGAATAATTAACCATAATATTATCTAGGAGTTTAGTAGCTTCTACTAAAGTGATTTCCATAAAAGTGCCTCCCACGGCCGAATCTAAAAGATTTCTAGAAGCAAAATTCAATCCGGCATAAATTTTTTGTATAATCATCCACAAATTCAAACCATGAGTAGGGCAATTACGTATCATTAGTTTCATTCTCTCCCAAGCTTGTGCAACATGTTCATGATCAAGTTGCTTAAAATTCATAATATCATTTCTAAGAGAGATGATCTTAGCGGGAGGAAAATACTTAGAGATAAAAGCGTCTTTGCACTTATTCCATGAATCAATACTATTTTTAGGCAAAGACGAAAACCAAGCTTTAGCACGATCTCTAAGTGAAAAAGGAAATAGCTTCAATTTAACAATATCATTATCCACATCTTTCTTATTTTGCATATCACACAAATCAATGAAGCTATTTAGATGGGTAGCGGCATCTTCACTAGGAAGGCTGGAAAACGTATCTTTCATGACAAGATTCAGCAAAGCGGTATTAATTTCACAAGATTCAGCATCGGTAAGAGGAGCAATCGGAGTGCTAATAAAATCATTGTTGTTGGTATTGGTGAAGTCACATAATTTAGTATTATCTTGAGCCATCGTGACAAGCAAGCGAACTAACACACAAGCAAACGAAAAGCAAGCGGGCAAAAAGAGGCAAATAGAGAAAGAGATGGAGGATAGAGAGAGAGGGCGAATAAAACGGCAAGGGTGATGTGGGGGAGAGGAAAACGAGAGGCAAATGGCAAATAATGTAATACAAGAGATAAGGGTATGTGATGGGTACTTGGTATGTTGAGTTTTGTGTAGACCTCCTCGGCAACGGCGCCAAAAATCCTTCTTGCCACCTCTTGAGCACTGCGTTGGTTTTCCCCGAAGAGGAAGGGATGAATCCTTGCAACCAACACACATAGGGATTGTCAATCCCTACACGGCCACTTACGAGAGTGAGATCTGGTAGCTATGATAAGATAGTATTTTTGGTATTTTTGTGATAAAGATGCAAAGTAAAATAAAGGCAAAGTAAAGAGCAAAGGAAATAACTAAGTAGTAGGAGAGTAATATGATAAAGATAGGCCCGGGGCCATAGGTTTCACTAGTTGCTTCTCTCGAGAGCATAAGTATTCTACGGTGGGTGAACAAATTACTGTTGAGCAATTGACAGAATTGAGCATAGTTATGAGAATATCTAGGCATGATCATGTATATAGGCATCACGTCCGAGACAAGTAGTCCGACTCCTGCCTGCATCTACTACTATTACTCTACTCATCGACCGCTATCCAGCATGCATCTAGAGTATTAAGTTAAAAATAGAGTAACGCCTTAAGCAAGATGACATGATGCAGAGGGATAAACTCATGCAATATGATGAAAACCCCATCTTGTTATCCTCGATGGCAACAATACAATACGTGCCTTGCTGCCCCTACTGTCACTGGGAAAGGACACCGCAAGATTGAACCCAAAGCTAAGCACTTCTCCCATTGCAAGAAAGATCAATCTAGTAGGCCAAACCAAACTGATAATTCGAAGAGACTTGCAAATATTACCAATCATACATAAAAGAATTCAGAGAAGATTGAAATATTGTTCATATATAGACTTGATCATAAACCCACAATTCATCGGTCTCAACAAACACACCGCAAAAAGAAGATTACATCTCTGGGCCCACTCGGTAGGACATCATCATAATGTGCACAATGTGACCAAGGAGTTGATCACGGGATGATGTGTTACGGAACGAGTAAAGAGACTTGCCGATAACGAGATTGAACAAGGTATCGGGATACCGACGATCGAATCTCGGGCAAGTATCGTACCGATAGACAAAGGGAATTGTATACGGGATTGATTGAATCCTTGACATCGTGGTTCATCCGATGAGATCATCGTGGAACATGTGGGAGCCAATATGGGTATCCAGATCCCGCTGTTGGTTATTGGCCGGAGAGTTGTCTCGGTTATGTCTACATGGTTCCCAAACCCATAGGGTCTACACACTTAAGGTTAGATGATGCTAGGGTTATAGGGAAAGTATGTACGTGGTTACCGAATGTTGGTCGGAGTCCCGAATGAGATCCCGGACGTCACGAGGAGTTACGGAATGGTCCGAAGGTAAAGATTTATATATGGGAAGTCCCTTTTTGGTCACCGGAAAAGTTTCGGGTGCTATCGGTAACGTACCGGGACCACCGGGAGGGTCCCGGGGGTCCACCAGGTGGGGCCACCAGCCCCAGAAGGCTGCGTGGGACAAGTGTGGGAGGGGACCAGTCCCAGGTAGGCTGGTGCGCCCCCCCACCAAGGCCCAAGGCACAGGGAGAGTGGGAGGGGGCAAACCCTAGGTCCAGATGGGCCTTAAGGCCCACTCTAGGGGCGCCCCCCTCTCTCCCTCTCCCCTCTAGCCGCCACCCTAGATGGGATCTAGGGCTGCCGCTCCCCTTGGGGAGGGAACCCTAGAGGGGGCGCAGCCCCTCCCCTTCCCTATATATACTTGAGGTATGGGGCTGCCGAACATATGTCATTTGATCTCTCTTGGTGCAGCCCTACCCCTCTCCCTCCTCGTCTCTCGTAGTGCTTGGCGAAGCCCTGCTAGAGTACTGCGCTCCTCCACCATCACCATGCCGTTGTACTGCTGCTGGACGGAGTCTTCCCCAACCTCTCCCTCTCTCCTTGCTGGATCAAGGCGTGGGAGACGTCACCGGGCTGTACGTGTGTTGAATGCGGAGGCGCCGTTGTTTGGCGCTTAGATCGGAATCGACCGTGATCTGAATCGCTGCGTGTATGACTCCACCAACCGTGTTCTTGTAACGCTTCCGTATTGCGATCTTCAAGGGTATGAAGATGCACTCCTCTCTCTCGTTGCTAGTCTCTCCATAGATTGATCTTGGTGACATGTAGGAAAATTTTGAATTTCTGCTACGATCCCCAATAGTGGCATCATGAGCTAGGTCTATGCGTAGTTTCTATGCACGAGTAGAACACAAAGCAGTTGTGGGCGATGATTTGTTCAATTTGCTTACCGTTACTAGTCTTATCTTGATCCGGCGGCATTGTGGGATGAAGCGGCACGGACCGACCTTACACGTACGCTTACGTGAGACTGGTTCCACCGACTGACATGCACTTGATGCATAAGGTGGCTGGCGGGTGTCTGTCTCTCCCACTTCAGTCGGATCGGATTCAATGAAAAGGGTCCTTATGAAGGGTAAATAGCAATTGGCATATCACCGTTGTGGTTTTGCGTAGGTAAGAAACGTTCTTGCTAGAAACCCATAGCAGCCACGTAAAACATGCAACAACAATTAGAGGACGTCTAACTTGTTTTTGCAGGGTATGCAATGTGATGTGAATGATATATGTGATGTATGAGATTGATCATGTTCTTGTAATAGGAATCACGACTTGCATGTCAATGAGTATGACAACCGGCAGGAGCCATAGGAGTTGTCTTAATTTATTTATGACCTGCATGTCAATGAAAACGCCATGTAATTACTTTACTTTATTGCTAACCGTTAGCCATAGTAGTAGAAGTAATAGTTGGCGAGGCAACTTCATGAAGACACGATGATGGGATCATGATTATGGAGATCATGGTGTCATGCCGGTGACGAAGGTGATCATGCCGCGCCTTGAAGATGGAGATCAAAAGGCGCAAGATGATATTGGCCATATCATGTCACTTTATGATTTGCATGTGATGTTTGTCATGTTTACATCTTATTTGCTTAGAACGACGGTAGCATAAATAAGATGATCCCTCACTGAAATTTCAAGAAAAGTGTTTCCCCTAACTATGCACCGTTGCGAAGGTTTTGTTTCGAAGCACCATGTGATGATCGGGTGTGATAGATTCTAACGTTCGCATACAATGGGTGTAAGCCAGATTTACACATGCGAAACACTTAGGTTGACTTGATGAGCCTAGCATGTACAGACATGGCCTCGGAACACGAAAGACCGAAAGGTCGAACATGAGTCGTATAGTGGATACGATCAACATGAAGATGTTCACCGATGATGACTAGTCCGTCTCACGTGATGATCGGACACGGCCTAGTTGACTCGGATCATGTATCACTTAGATGACTAGAGGGATGTCTATCTAAGTGGGAGTTCATTGAATAATTTGATTAGATGAACTTAATTATCATGAACGTAGTCAAAAGGTCTTTGCAAATTATGTCGTAGCTCACGCTTTGGTTCTACTGTTTTAGATATGTTCCTAGAGAAAATTTAGTTGAGAGTTGACAGTAGTAATTATGCAGAGTGAATCTGTGAACTGAGGATTGTCCTCGTTGCTGCACAGAAGGGCTATGTCCTTAATGCACCGCTCAGTGCGTTGAACCTCAAGCGTCGTCTGTAGATGTTGGGAAACATCTGACATACACGTTTTGATGACTATGTGATAGTTCAGTACGTAATACTAACGGTTTAGAATTGTGGCACCAAAGACGTTTTGAAACGTCGCAGAACATATGAGATGTTCCGAAGACTGAAATTGGGATTTCAGACTAGTGCCTACGTCAGGAGGTATGAGACCTCTAACAAGTTTCTTAAGCCTGCAAACTAAGGGAGAAAAGCTCAATCGTTGAGCATGTCCTCAGATTGTCTGAGTACTACAATCACTTGAATCGAGTGGGAGTTAATCTTCCAGATGAGATAGTGATAGTTCTCCATAGTCACTACCACCAAGCTATTAGAGCTTAGTGATGAATTATAACATATCAGGGATAGACATGATGATCCTTGAGCAATTCACAATGTTTGACACCGCGAAAGTAGAAATCAAGTAGGAGCATCAATTGTTGATGGTTAAACCACTAGTTTCAAGAAGGGCAAGGGAAAGAAGGGATACTTCATGAGATGGCAAATTAGTTGCTGCTCTAGTGAAGAAACCCAAGGTTGAACCAAACCCAAGACTAAGTGCTTCTATAATGAGGGGAACAGTCACTGAAGCAGAACTACCCTAGATACTTGGTAGATGAGAAGGCTGGTGTCGGTGTCAAAACCGGCGGATATCGGGTAGGGGTCCCGAACTGTGCGTCTAGGCCGGATGGTAACAGGAGGCAGGGAACACTTTGTTTTACCCAGGTTCGGGCCCTCTCGATGGAGGTAATACTCTACTCCTGCTTGATTAATATTGATGATATGGGTAGTACAAGAGTAGATCTACCACGAGATCAAGGAGGCTAAACCCTAGAAGCTAGCCTATGGTATGATTGTTGTGTATGTAGTTGATTGCCTACGGACTACAACCCTCCGGTTTATATAGACACCGGATAGGGTTAGGGTTACATAAAGTCGGTTACAATGGTAGGAGATCTTGAATATCCGCATCGCCAAGCTTGCCTTCCACGGTAAGGAAAATCCCATCCGGACACGGGACAAAGTCTTCAATCTTGTATCTTCATAGTCCAGGAGTTCGGCTGAAGGTATAGTCCGGCTACCCGAACACCCCCTAATCCAGGACTCCCTCAGTAGCCCCCGAACCAGGCTTCAATGACGATGAGTCCGGCGCGCAGATTGTTCGGCATTGCAAAGCGGGTTCCTCTCCAAATCTTGTGTACCTGTAGGAATAATGTCCGATTTTTGTAACGTAGTGATCCTTGGCTTCTACGCCCAATAATGGCCGTCTTCCATGTGTTCAAATGAATGCGAAAAGCCGGGGTGTTCTTACATCCATACCCCTAGCCGTATAAACGAGCCGCCTATTTAACGGGATGGGGATTTAGGTCCAAACCACATCTTCTCCTCTCCGCGAGTCATCATCAGAGCGCTTCCAGCAAAGGTCCATTCCAACATGGCCAGCCGTCACAGCTCCTCCCCTCGCCCCTCCGGTCCCAAACCCGGGGACTGGGAGAGTTGCACCGTCCCGCATAGCAAGTTAGCGTCACTTCAGGCCAAGGGATTTCTCCCTCAGGCGTACATGGTCCCGGTCCGAGCCGGTCTCGCCACCTACAATGGCGAAAAACAAGCGGAGAGCACCCCCAATCCTTCTAAAGGAGAGCGGGTGTGCCTCGTCCCCTATCTAATAAGGGGACTGGGATTTCCAATTCATCCATTTCTTCGCGGGCTTCTGGAGTTCTACGGCCTCCAGCTGCACAATCTCACGCCCGCCTCCTTATTGCATATTGCGGGTTTCGTCGCCCTTTGCGAGCTATTTTTAGGTGTTGAGGCTCATTTCGCGCTGTGAAAGAGGTTATTCTGCCTGGTGCCCCGTTCTCAAAAGGGGTCTATATACCAAGTGGGCGGAGCCGAAGTATGGCGCATCGCCGGGACCGGATACCTATCCGGAACCCCAAAGAAGGCGTCTGAGGACTGGCCTTTGGAATGGTTATATATAGATGACGTCCCGCTACCGGACCCTATCCGGGTCGGTCTCCCTGAGTTCAACAGTGCTCCATTGAAGAAACGCTTGAGCTGGTGTCTGCGGAGCTCTCAGAGAGAAAGCGACAGAGACGTCCTTTACCTGATAGGCCGGATAAGACTGTTGGCTCATTCCGGACTAACCATGATTGGAGTCATGGCCGCATGCATTATGCGGGGGGTGCAGCCGCTTCAATATAGAGGCCACCCCATGTGGGATTTCAACGGGGAGGATGACGCCACTCGTTACGGTCGTAAGGGGCCAGCCTCAGCTGCCGCCCTAGTAAAGATCCTATCCTCTTTGTACAAGGGAGAAAAGGAGGAATTCCTCCGCGTCAATCCGCAGGCCGGATTTACTATGTACGATCCTCCAAGTTGGGTAAGTGAATAATTGCGCCTGCCCGTTTGTTTGATATTCCCACGGTTAGATATGTAGTCTAACAACTTTATTGCAGGAACTGCGACAGGAGGTAAAGGATATAAACAGCCGCCCCCCACAGCCCGAGGACCTAGAACGGTCCCTCGATCCGGACTCCGAAGAGGATCCGGACATATCGGTGGAGCTTATCGACGGGGTGTTCCATCAGCTAAGCAAGGACAATACCTTGGTAGCCATCACGGATGATTACCCAAGGTTAATCCCGGACTCCCAGGTGACAGAAACCGGAGTCTCATTCCCTTGAGAGAGATTCCATTCTCACGTATTCCGGTGTTTCTGACAACAACCGTGTTTTGCAGGGGAGATTTCCAAGGCAGGAGGCCGAACCTGCGGCGGCTAGCCAACGAGGGGCCGCAGGGCCCCATGGGGCAAAAAGGAATGTAGTCCGGACTGAGATGCCGGCGCAAAGGTATAGCGCACCCTTTGTTTCCCTAGTGTTATTCTGTCAGGGCATATTAACGTTCGTGCTATCTTCAGAACGAAGAGACCTTGCCGGACTACATCCGGAGAGGTTGCCAATCGCGCCTCGACCAGCCAGGCTCCAACGTCTGGCCAGGAAGCGGAGGCGAGCACAAGGCGCGCACCGGACGCTCCTCCGACGGAGGATGCGGACAGGCTGTCTGCCACAAATTCTGAAGTGGAGAGTGCCATGAACCACAGGCGTCGCCGGACAGTTCTACGCGACGCTTGTTTCTCCCAAGAGGCTTTAGATGCCTTTAATTCGGGAGATGCGTACCTCCGTGCCGCTCAAAATGGTTTAGCCAGAGCCACGGAGCAGTATGTAAAAGACATACGGGTAAGAAAATTTTGGTCAAATATATATATATATACCAGTAGCCCCCGAGACTTGAAACAGTTAGAGCAACTGATTTAAGGATCATTTAATATGCAGCTTCTTACAGAGAAGAATACCATACTGTCCCAGGAGTTGGAAAAGTGCAAGGCCCAACTAGAGGCCGCACTAGCCGCAGCAGGGGAGCCCAAAGAGACCCCCTCAGGGAAGATACACTTTGAAAGATTAGTATTGTGCGGTGTGGGTGCAAATCTGACAAATCATGTTGCAGATGGCGCCGGACTCGATCCGGAAAAGCAACAACTCTTATGCCGGTTAAAGGCCGGTGAGAGTATGTTGACAAAGGTGAGGCGAGAGAAGAATGATCTTCAGGATGCAACACCAGGCTGGACGTCGAACTTAAAGATGTTCGTGGCCAGCTGTCGGACTCCATGAAGGAGAATCAGCGGCTTCGACGCGGGATTTTTAGTAAGTGCTTGAACGAACTTTGAAAAAAGAGTTCAGTGAGGAAGTCGACTAACAGAGTAATGTCTGTAGGTATGCTCACATGTCATCCTTCAGAGGAGATGCCCGGTTCTACGGGTGACCTTCTTCCCGAACTCATGCAACTGCACAGGCGAATTCGGCAGGCAATGCGAGGCGTTGCCCAAGCCTTATGGCCTGCCCACTCCATGCCCGAGGGCCTTGGAGAGCTTGCGGAGAAGCTGAAGGGAGCTCGGCGGCGCTTCCGGTTGTGGAAGATATCGGCCTGCCGACAAGGCGCTAGGGAGGCCTGGGCCATGGTGAAGACCCGTTTTACGAAGTCTGACCCAAACCACATGGCCGAGGTCGGACCAGTGGGGCCTGACGGGAAGGAGATCCCTATAAGCTTAGTATACGGCCAAGTAGAGTTAGCCGCGAAGTATTCCCAGCAGGACTGTAAATTAGACAGCATGTTAGATGGTATAGAAGAGGAATACAATCAGTCAGAATGACTATGTAATTTTGAATTGACATGTGTAATGCCTTCTAGCCAGATTGTAGATCGTTTGTCGTTGCCGACCCTTTCGCTTCAACCTCGGGACCTGACGGTCCGGAGTGTGTCCGAATACCATAGCGGTTATATAAGAACCGTGGTATGCGTGGAGACCAGGCGTAGGGGTCATTAGTGCTTTATCAGACAAGTGCCCAACTAGTTATGTTATATTACATGGTTAGTAAGAAACATCTTCCAGAGAAAATAGTTCCGTTAGGGGTTCCTTTCGCTGGGAGGCATGCCCTAAAGTGCATGTCCGGACTGCGTAAAAAGACGCAGAAAAAAAACATCTGGGGGCGCATAGAATGAGTAAAAAGATCATCTTTTATCTCACCGATCGAATATTCCCTTAAGAACGCTAGCTTTCGGCTTCACCCAGTCTGAGGTACACATCCGGCTGACCCGGCAGTAACAATCGCAAAGGTGCTCCCTTTACCGCCTAGCCGAACAATCGGGAACGTAGGTGTAAGCACAGGAGCCAGGCAACCCAGCTTGGCCAAACCTTAAGTCATATCGATGCATATAATGGTGAAGAAAAAGGTACATGCGGAAGTTTGACGCATGTGTTGGGCGTGAAGCCCTTATAAATAAGCTTCTGTTAAAGAAGCCCCCAGGTTTAATGAGCACGAGTGGCGCGTCACTAGATGAGCCTTTAAGGGCTATAAAAGAAAAGAGGGGAAGGAAAGAAATGTAAGACAGAAAAATGCAAAAAATGGACAGAGGAAGGAGACGAACACAGAGTCCGGCGCTAGGCATAGAATCTTCGGAGATGGGATCGGCTCGAGTCGGTTATCCGACGCATCTCGCAGGCGGTACGCCCCGCCAGTCAGGACTTGGTCGATTATGAATGGACCTTCCCACTTGGGCTTGAGTTTGTCCTTATTCTTATCCGGCAGGCGTAGAACTAGTTCGCCAACATTGTAATTTTTGGCCCGTACTTCTCTGCTTTGATATCTTTGGGCCTGCTGTTGATAAAATGTGGAACGGGCTTTTGCCACATCACGCTCCTTCTCCAGGGCGTCCAAGTTGTCCTGCCGATCGAGCTCGGCTTCTCTTTCTTCGTACATGCGCACTCTAGGTGAGTCATGAATTATGTCGCAGGGCAGAACTGCCTCTGCGCCGTACACCATAAAAAATGGTGTGTATCCGATGGTGCGATTTGGCATGGTCCGCAGCCCCCATAGCACGGAGTCGAGCTCCTCTACCCAGTGCGTGTTAGATTCCTTGAGGGACCGCACTAGTCTGGGTTTAATGCCGCTCATGATAAGACCATTTGCATGTTCGACCTGGCCGTTGGTTTGTGGGTGATAGACGGAAGCATAATCGAGCTTGATGCCCATGTTTTTGCACCAGAGTTTTACCTCGTCGGCGGTAAAGTTCGTATCGTTATCGGTTATGATGCTGTGGGGGACGCCCTAACGGTGTACAACCCCGGATATGAAGTCTATCACAGGTCCGGATTCGGCCGTTTTAACAGGCTTGGCTTCTATCCATTTGGTGAATTTATCCACCATGACCAGTAAGTATTTTTTTCCTATCGGTCCCACCTTTAAGGGGTCCGACCATGTCAAGCCCCCAGACCGCAAAAGGCCAGGTGATGGGTATAGTTTGGAGTGCGGTGGGTGGCATGTGACTTTGGTTGGCAAAAAGTTGGCAACCAGCGCATCGTTGGACTAGGTCCTGAGCGTCTGCCCGGGCCGTCGGCCAGTAAAAGCCTGTACGGAAAGCCTTGCTAACAAGGGACCGAGCAGCGGCGTGGTGACCACCGAGTCCGGCATGAATTTCAGCCAGAAGGTTCTGCCCTTCCTCTTCGGAGATGCACCTTTGAAGGACTCCAGTAGTGCTTTTCTTATAAAGCTCTCCCTCATGGACTCTATAGGCTTTAGATCGCCGCACTATGCAGTGGGCCTCGTTTTGGTCCTCCGGGAGTTCCTGCCTAGTAAGGTAGGCTAGGAATGGTTCTGTCCACGGGGCGATGACCGCCATTATTACGTGGGCTGAAGGTGTAATTTCATTGGCAGAGCCTCCAATTGTGTCAGATTGTTCGGCGTCGAGTGGTGCGGCTGGGTCCGGGCTGTTATTTGCGGGTTCCCCCTCCCATGCTACGGATGGCTTGAACAATCTTTCCAAAAAGATGTTGGGGGGGGGGCTGCATCGCGTCTTGCTCTGATGCGTGCCAGGACGTCCGCTGCTTGATTGTTTTCTCGGGCTATATGGTGAAACTCCAGCCCTTCGAACCGAGCTGACATTCTTAGGACGGCGTTGCGGTAAGCTGCCATTTTTGGGTCCTTGGCGTCGAAGTCTCCATTTATTTGGGATATCGCGAGGTTTGAATCCCCGCGTACCTCTGGGCACTGGATACCGATGGATACTGCTATCCGGAGGCCATGTAGGAGGGCCTCATATTCGGCTGCATTGTTGGAATCCATGTACATGATCTGGAGCACATATTGGACTGTGTCTCCTGTGGGGGACGTCAGGACGATGCCAGCCCCCAGTCCGGCCAACATTTTGGATCCGTCAAAATGCATAATCCAGTTTGAATATGTGCCGTACTCTTTAGGGAGCTCGGCCTCCGTCCATTCTGCGATGAAGTCGGCCAAAACTTGCGATTTAATAGCTCGCCGTGGCTTATAGGTTATATCGAACGGGAGAAGCTCGATGGCCCATTTTGCAATCCAGCCCGTTGCGTCGCGGTTGTTGATAATATCGTTGAGTGGTACTTCCGAGGCTACTGTTATGGAACACTCTTGAAAGTAGTGTTGTAGCTTCCGGGATGCCATGAATACCGCTATGCAATCTTTTGATAATGTGGGTACCGTGATTTGCATGGAGTGAGGACAGTGGATACGTAGTAGACCGGCCTTTGAAGGGGGAATTTGTGTCCATCCGTTTCCCGCTCGACAACGAGCACTGCGCTGACAACTTGATGTGTTGCTGCAATGTATAATAACATTGGTTCGCCGGTGTTCGGTGCGGCCAGGACTGGGTTTGTTGCCAATATGGCTTTTATTTCATCAAGTCTAGCCATGGCGGCCTTCGTCCACTCGAAGTGTTCGGTGCGCCGAAGGAGGTGATAGAGGGGTAGTGCCTTTTCTCCCAAGCAGGAGATGAAGCGGCTTAAAGCAGCCACGCATCCGGTTAATTTTTGTATTTGTTTGAGGTCCTTTGGGACATCCAATTGTGACAAAGCTCGGAATGGCTGGGTTTGCTTCAATTCCTCTACCGGATACAATGAAGCCCAAGAGCTTTCCGGCTGGAACGCCGAAGACGCATTTTTCTGGGTTGAGCTTGATGTCATACTGTCAGAGGTTATCGAATGTAAGCCTCAAGTCGTTTACTAGGGATTCGACATGCCTTGATTTGACGACCACATCATCCACATACGCCTCCACTGTTTTGCCGATCTGGTTTGCCAGACATGTCTGGATCATGCGCTGATATGTTGCGCCGGCGTTTTTCAGCCCAAAGGGCATTGTGTTGAAGCAGAATGGGCCGTATGGTGTGATGAATGTTGTTGCAGCTTGGTCTGATTCTGCCATCTTGATTTGATGGTAACCGGAGTATGCGTCGAGGAAACACAACGAATCGTGTCCTGCGGTGGCATCGATAATTTGATCGATACGGGGAGGGGGAAGGGATCCTTTGGGCAAGCCTTGTTAAGGTCTTTAAAATCGACACACAGACGCCAGGATTTGTCCTTCTTTGGTACCATCACCAGGTTTGCTAGCCAGTCTAGATGTTTTATTTCTCTAATGAATCCGGCCTCCAATATCTTGGCTAGCTCCTCTCCCATAGCCTGTCTCTTGGGTTTGGAAAAACGCCGAAGGGCTTGTTTGACAGGTTTGAATCCTTTTAGGATATTTAAGCTGTGTTCGGCCAGCCTGCGTGGGATCCCTGGCATGTCTGAAGGGTGCCAGGCGAAAATGTCCCAGTTCTCTCGTAGGAACTCTCGCAGTGCGGCGTCTACATCAGGGTTCAGTCGTGCCCCGATGGAAGCTGTTTTATTGGGGTCCGTTGGATGGACCTGGAATTTGACTATTTCGTCAGCTGGCTTGAAGGATGTGGATTTGGATCTCTTGTCGAGTATCACATCATCCCTGTTAACCGTGGAGCGCAGCGCAGTCAGTTCCTCGGCCGCTAAGGCTTCGGATAGTGCCTCAAGGGCTAATGCGGCCGTCTTGTTTTCGGCGCGGAGTGCTATGTCCGGATCACTAGCTAGAGTGATAATTCCATTCGGCCCGGGCATCTTAAGCTTCATGTACCCGTAATGGGGTATTGCTTGGAAGATTGTGAATGCTTCCCGCCCTAGTAAAGCGTGATGTCCGCTCTTAAACGGGGCCACCTGAAACGTGACTTCTTCGGACCTGTAATTATCCGGCGTGCCGAACACCACATCTAGTGTGATTTTTCCTGTGCAGCGCGCTTCCCGACTGGGGATTATTCCTCTAAAGGTTGTGCTGCTTCGCTCGATGCGGTTCCAGTCTATTTCCATTTTTTGAAGGGTTTCCTCATAAATGAGGTTCAGTCCGCTGCCTCCATCCATGAGCACCTTGGTGAGGCGAAAGCCGTCCACTATGGGACTGAGGACCAATGCGGCTGGTGCTCGGGCTGTTCGGAATCTAGGTTCATCACTTGCGTTGAAGGTAATAGCAGTGTCGCTCCATGGATTTATTGTTGCAACTTGATAGACTTCGGCGAGGCTGTGGAGTGTTCTTTTTCGCATATTGTTTGATGCGAAAGTCTCGAAGACTGTGAGAACAGTACTGGTGTCCTCGGGCTGGCTTTCTGCGGCCTCCAGGATTAAGAGGTCCTCGCCGATTTTGGCCACCCGCCGGAGTATCCAACATGCTCTAAGGCTGTGAGTTGGTGTGGCGTCCTCTGTACTGTGAATTCTACAGGGTCCATCAAGCCACCTTTCCAGTACGGTTCCATGCCCTGTAGAGGGTTTTGGCTTTTTGGTGTTTATCCCGGGTGTCCTATGATGATGCACCCTCTTAGTTCGGACGGGATTACTATTCAAGGCCGGATTGTCCCAAAATTTTATTTCGGTTTTCCAGGCGCTTTCCATCGCACAGTATTTTTGTACTATGGACGCCAAGTCAGCGAAGCGTGTAATATCACGACGTCTTACGGCGTTAAGGATTCCCTCGTCCGTGCAATTACTGCAAAAAATTGAGATTGCGTCTCCCTCGCGGCAATCCTTTATCCTGTTCATAACCAGGAGGAATCTGGCCCAGTAATGATGTACTGTTTCCTTGGGCCTCTGTCTGATTTGGGAGAGATCGCTTATGTTCGGGTGGGCGGGTGTCATTGAATCTGAAACCTCACCCAATCCAAGATTCAGAGGCCGAAGAGTTTCCGAACTCTGATGTTCGGATTCTTGGATGTTGTCCAACGAATCTAGCCCGTTGCCTGATCCTAAGCTCAGGTCTTGAGTTACATCCTCCTCTCCACGGGTATCCGGCTTGGAGGAGTCAGGAATTCGGATGTAGCTAGTCCTTAAAATAGATGAAGGGTCGCCGCACTGCGCCTCTACCACCGCAACGTGGTGGGTGACTTGAGGAGAGTTAATTTCTCTTAGATCGGGTTTAAGCCCAACCTGGTCGTAATCCGTAGCGACCCCCAGGGCGGCGATGCAATCCAGGAGCTCGTTTACGGAAGAGAGCTCCATTGGATCTAGCTGCTCGACGAGCTCCGAGCTGATGTGTAGGTTGCTTTTGATGACCCGAGAGGTCACCGTTGGCGCAACAGCCGAACAGGCGGTCATGAGGAAACCACCTAGCCGGAGGGTTTGGCTGACAGCCAAGGCTCCCTTAGCAACGGCGCCGTCTTTAAAGACGGGAGGAGGCATCCTTCCTGATTGTGACGGCATAGAGGACTCTTAATGAAAGCACCAATGTCGGTGTCAAAACCGGCGGATCTCGGGTAGGGGGTCCCGAACTGTGCGTCTAGGCCGGATGGTAATAGGAGGCAGGGAACACTTTGTTTTACCCAGGTTCGGGCCCTCTCGATGGAGGTAATACCCTACTCCTGCTTGATTAATATTGATGATATGGGTAGTACAAGAGTAGATCTACCACGAGATCAAGGAGGCTAAACCCTAGAAGCTAGCCTATTGTATGATTGTTGTGTATGGAGTTGATTGCCTACGGACTACAACCCTCCGGTTTATATAGACACCGGATAGGGTTAGGGTTACATAAAGTCGGTTACAATGGTAGGAGATCTTGAATATCCGCATCTCCAAGCTTGCCTTCCACGCCAAGGAAAGTCCCATCCGGACACGGGACAAAGTCTTCAATCTTGTATCTTCATAGTCCAGGAGTCCGGCTGAAGGTATAGTCCGGCTACCCGAACACCCCCTAATCCAGGACTCCCTCAGCTGGCAAGGTCGACAGAAGTATTTTGGATATACGTTATATTAATGTGTACTTTACTAGTACTCCTAGTAGCACCATGGTAATAAATACCGGTTCGGTTGCTAAGTGTTAGTAACTCAAAATAAAAGGCTACGGAATAAACGGAGACTAGCTGAAAGTGAGATGACGATATGTGTTGGAAGTGTTTCCAAGGTTGATGTGATCAAGCACCGCATGCTCCCTCTACCATCGAGATTGTTGTTAGACCTAAATAATTGTTATTTGGTGTTTGCGTTGAGCATAGACATGATTAGATTATGTTTATCGCAATACAGTTATCCATTTAAGGAGAATAATGGTTACTCTGTTTATTTGAATAATACCTTCTATGGTCTTGCATCTAAAATGAATGGTTTATTGAATCTCGATCGTAGTGATACACATGTTCATGCCAAAAGATATAAGATAGTAATGATAGTACCACGTACTTGTGGCACTGCCATTTAAGTCATGTTGGTGTAAAACGCATGAAGAAGCTCCACGTTGATGGATCTTTGGACTCACTCATTTTTGAAAAGATTGAGACATGCGAACCATGTCTATTGGTAGATATGCATGAAGAAACTCCATATAGATGGATCGTTTGGACTCACTTGATTTTGAATCACTTGAGACATGCAAATCATGCCACATGGGCAAGATGACTGAACGACCTCGTTTTCAGTAAGATGGAACAAGAAAGCAACTTGTTGGAAGTAATACATTTTGATGTGTGCAGTCCAATGAGTGCTGAGGCACGCAGTGGATATCGTTATGTTCTTACTTCACAGATGATTTGAGTAGATGCTGATTATATTTACTTGATGAAACACAAGTTTGAATTATTGAAAGGTTCAAGTAATTTTAGAGTGAAGTTGAACATCGTCGTGACAAGATGATAAAATGTCTATGATATGATCATAGAGATGAATATCTGAGTTACGAGTTTGGCACACAATTAAGACATTGTGGAAATTGTTTCAAAACTAATACCGCCTGGAACACCATAGTGTGATGGTGTATCCGAACATCATAATTGCACCCTATTGGATATGGTGCATACCATGATGTCTCTTATCGAATTACCACTATCGTTTATGGGTTAGGCATTAGAGACAACCGCATTCACTTTAAATAGGGCACCACACAATTCCGTTGAGACGACACCGTATGAACTATGGTTTAGAGAAACCTGAGCTGTCGTTTCTTAAAAGTTTGGGGCTGCGATGCTTATGTGAAAAGGTTTCAGGCTGATAAGCTCGAATCCAAAGCGGATGAATACATCTTCATAGAATACCCAAAACAGTTGGGTATACCTCCTATTTCAGATCCGGAAGCAAAATTGATTGTTTCTAGAAACGGGTCCTTTCTCGAGGAAAAGTTTCTCTCGAAAGAATTGAGTGGGAGGATGGTGGAGACTTGATGAGGTTATTGAACCGTCACTTCAACTAGTGTGTAGCAGGGCACAGAAAGTTGTTCCTGTGGCACCTACACCAATTGAAGTGGAAGCTTATGATAGTGATCATGAAACTTCGGATCAAGTCACTACCAAACCTCATAGGTCGACAAGGATGTGTACTACATCAGAGTGGTGCGTAATCCTGTCTTGGAAGTCATGTTGCTAGACAACAATGAACCTACGAGCTATGAAGAAGAGATGGTGGGCCCGGATTCCGAAGAATGGCTCGAGGCCATAAAATCCGAGAGAGGATCCATGTATAAAACAAAGTATAGACTTTGAAAAGAACTACTTGATAGTCGTAAGGCTGTTGGGTGTAGATGGATTTTAAAAGGAAGACGGACAATGATGATAAGTGTCACCATTAAGAAAGCTCGACTTGTCGTTAAGATGTTTCCCGACAAGTTCAAGGAGTTGACTACGATGAGACTTTCTCACTCGTAGCGATGCTAAGAGTCTGCTGGAATTGTGTTAGCAGTTACTGAATTATTTATGAAATCTTGCAGATAGGATGTCAAAACACTGTTTCCTCGACGTTTTTTTAGGAAAGGTTGTATGTGATACAACCAGAAGGTTTTGTCAATCCTGAAAGATGCTAACAAGTATGCAAAGCTCCAGCAATCCTTCTAAGGACTGGAGTAAGCATCTCGGAATTGGAATGTATGATTTGATGAGATGATCAAAGATTTTGGGTTTATACAAAGTTTATGAGAAACTTGTATTTCCAAAGAAGTGAGTGGGAGCACTATAGAATTTTTGATGAGTATATGTTGTTAACATATTGTTGATCAGAAATGATGTAGAATTTCTGGAAAGCATACAGGGTTATTTTGAAAAGTGTTTTTTAATAGAAAACCTGGATTAAGCTACTTGAACATTGAGCATCAAGATCTATAAGGATAGATCAAAATCTCTTAATAGTACTTTCAAACGAACACATACCATGACAAAATTTTGAAGGAGTTCAAAAATAGATCGGCAAAGAAGGAGTTCTTGGCTGTGTTATAAGGTATGAGTATTGAGTAAAACTCAAGACCTGACCATGGTAGAATAGAGAGAAAGGACGAAGGTCATCCCCAATGCTTTAGACGTAGGCTCTAAAGTATGCTATGTTGTGTACCGCAACTGAAGTGTGCCAAGCCATGAGTCAGTCAAGGGGTACAAGTGTGATCTAGGAATGGATCACAGGACAACGGTCAAGGTTATCCTTAGTAACTAGTGGACTAAGGAATTTTCTCGATTATGGAGGTGGTAAAAGAGTTCGTCGTAAAAGGTTACATCGATGCAAACTTTGACACTGATCCGGATGACTCTGAGGAGTAAATCGGATTCGTATAGTAGAGCAGTTATTTGGAATAGCCCCAAGTAGCGCGTGGTAGCTGCATATACAAGATGACATAGAGATTTGTAAAGCACACATGGATCTGAAAGGTTCAGACCCATTGACTGATAAACCTCTCTCACAAGCAAGATATGAACACACCCCATGGGTGTTGGATTCTCTACAATCACATAGTGATGTGAACTAGATTATTGACTCTACTGCAAGTGGGAGACTGTTGGAAATATGCCCTAGAGGCAATAATAAATTAGTTATTATTATATTTCCTTGTTCATGATAATCGTTTATTATCCATGCTAGAATTGTATTGATAGGAAACTCAGATACATGTGTGGATACATAGACAACACCATGTCCCTAGTAAGCCTCTAGTTGACTAGCTCGTTGTAACACCCCGGATATGACTTTCCCAATTTGTACTCCAACTCTTGCCGTTTCCGGCGTTTAGTTATTTTATTTTCTCGGGTTCGGGTTTTTGTCTCCGTGTGTTGTTGTCGTTGTCATGCATCTCATATCATGTCATCATGTGCATTGCATTTGCATACGTGTTCGTCTCATGCATTCGAGCATTTTCCCCGTTGTCCGTTTTGCATTCCGGCGCTTCGTTCTCCTCCGGTGGTCATTTCTAGCTTTCTTTCGTGTGTGGGGATTAAACATTTCTGGGTTGGACCAAGACTTGCCAACCGGCCTTGGTTTACTACCGGTAGACCGTCTGTCAAGTTTCGTATCATTTGGACTTCGTTTCATACTCCAACGGTTAATCGAGGGACCGAAAACACCCCTCCAATTTGGCCCAAAACCCACCTAAGCCTTCTCCATCATCTAGAGCGTTCGATCACGATCGCGTGGCCGAAAACCGCACCTCATTTGGACTCCCCTCTCTTCCTAACCCTAAAAATCCCCTCCGCGCACCGGACATTGTCCGGACCGTGCCGGACATCATCACCGCCACCAACCGCCGCCTGCCACGTCACCGCCGCCGCCCGAGGCCCACGGAGCCCACGTCGGGCCCCCGCAATCCCGAGGCCGCCATCGCCCGCGCCCTTCGTCCCGCCGCCGCCTTCCACCGCTCCGGCCGCCGCACTCCTTCGTGCCGCCGCCTTCCACCAGAGCCGGCCGTGCCCGGCGCCATCGGAGCTCACCGGCGCCCGCTGTCCGCGCCCATGGCGAGGCCCGCCGCCGCACCTCCGCCCTCCCCGACCTCGTCTCCGGCCGGATCTGGCCGCGGGAGAGCCGAATCCGCCGCCGCCGACCCGGGCCGCCGCCGTCTTCGTCGTCTCCGGCGAGCAGCACTGCCACCTCGGTTCGCGTGCCGGGTCAAACCCTAGATCCGAAGGTCGAAATTTCCTCTAAGTCCCCAAATTCTTAGATCCAAGTGCTCATGTTCATGGCCTCGTAACTTTGCATCTGTAGCTCCGATTCATGCATATAGCATATCAAAATGTTCATCTCAGAGAGTACATCATTTCATTCCATTGCATCATTTTCATTTGAGTTCATCTTGATGCCTGAAATGCTGTTAGAAGAGGGCTACTAGAGATAATTGTCAGATCTGCTGCTCCGTTTAGCTTTTTGTCATTTTTGCCATGATTAATGCGTGCATGATATGCCCTGATGCTCTACATATGTTTTGTTAAGGGTTTTGTCATCTTTCCAGAGGTGCAACCCATGTATTTTTGTGATGTGTGTGGTGACTAGCACAAGCTTGCAAAGTGGTGCACTTGCTAATTTTGTTTTCAGGAACTTAGCATTTCCACTAAGTCCTTGATCTGTTATTTCATATTGCCATATGTTCATGTTGTTTTCTAGTGATCCGTGCCTCTTTTGAGGATGATCAGTAAGGATGTTTTGTAATATTGTAGTGAACTATCCATCATTGTCTTTGTTTGCAATTATGGAGCACCCTAGCTTGAGTCAATCGAGCTCTACTTTTGCTACTTTGTGAATCTAGGCAGATTGTCAACTTGTTTGCAATTTTGCCGATGATGTTGTAGTTGATCCGTGCATGCTATGCTATTGTTCTTGCCATATCTAGCTTGAATTTTGTGTGTTCTTGATGTATGTATGCTTAGCTTATCATGACTTGCTCCGTATTGAGTGCATCGAGCTCGTAAACATGCCTACTTGATATCTGTTTTCAGCATGCTCCAGTTTTCACCAAGTCTGTGATCTGATTATGTTTTTGCTATGTTCACATGCTTGCAATTGTATTTTCTGATCCCTTTTGGCTCAAGGTCACTAAGGGACTTTTGTTAAGCTCTTTGAGTAGCTCCATGCCATGCTTTACTTTGCCATGTTCAGGTCCTGTAGCATATAGTTTTGCTGCTCCGAAGAGTGCTACCTGATCTGAAATTCTAGACAAGTGTTGATTTCACTAAGTCTGAAATCTGGTTGCCATATGCATTTTTGCCATGCTTGTTTGAACCTGTTAATGGATGAATTGGCCGTATCTCAGTGCTAGACTTTTGTTAAGCATCTTGTATGCATCCCTGCCATGTATTTTGTTGTCATGTTTGGGTGCTGTAGCATGTTCATCTCATTGCATTTAGATGGCTACTTGCTGTAAATCGCAGACCGGTGTCTTATTTGAATCGCTTGCCATTTCCAAACCGTAACTCCGATTCCGGTGTTCTTTATATCGTTTTCAAGCGATTTCATCTCATCTTTCCAGTGACACACTTGTATTTCCAAGTTGAGGTGAGGATCATGCTTTCCTTGTCAAATCTTGCATATGCATCCCGTATCGCATCCCGCATAGTATATCATCATTGCATCATATTGTTTGAGATCTTGCACGTGGTTGATTATGTCCATGTTGCTTGTTTGTCTTGTTTGGGTAGAACCGGGATACAAGTTCGCTAACGAGGAGCCCGTTGAGTTTGCTTTCGAGGATCCAGTCAACTCTGACAACTGTGCAGGCAAGATGATTAGACCCTCGAAATCACTACTATCTTTGCTATGCTAGTTTTGCTCGCTCTTTTGCTATGCCAATGCTACGATGCCTACCACTTGCTTTCAAGCCTCCCAAATTTCCATGTCAAACCTCTAACCCACCATGTCCTAGCAAACCATTGATTGGCTATGTTACCGCTTTGCTCAGCCCCTCTTATAGTGTTGCTAGTTGCATGTGAAGATTGGAGGCCGTTCCTTGTTGGAACCTTTATTTACTTGTTGGGATATCATTATATTATCTTGTTATCTTAATGCGTCTATATACTTGGTAAAGGGTGGAAGGCTCGGCCTCTCGCCTAGCGTTTTGTTCCACTCTTGCCGCCTTAGTTTTCCGTCATATCGGTGTTATGTTCCCGGATTTTGCGTTCCTTACGCGGTTGGGTTATAATGGGAACCCCTTGATAGTTCGCCTTGATTAAAGCTTTTCCAGCAATGCCCAACCTTGGTTTTACCGTTTGCCACCTAGCCTCTTTTCCCCTTGGGTTTCCGGAGCCCGAGGGTCATCTTATTTTAAACCCCCCGGGCCAGTGCTCCTCTGAGTGTTGGTCCACCTGTCAGCTGTCGGTGGCCATCAGGGGCAACTCTGGGCTGGCCTACCCGTACCTAAGACAATCTGAGTGTGCCCTGAGAAAAAGATATGTGCAGCTCCTATCAGGATTTGTCGGCACATTCGGGCGGTGTTGCTGGTCTTGTTTTAACCTGTCGAAATGTCTTGAAGAACCGAGATACCGAGTCTAATCGGAACATCTTGGGAGGAGGTCTATTCCTTCGTTGACCGTGAGAGCTTGTCATGGGCTAAGTTGGGACTCCCCTGTAGGGATTTGAACTTTCGAAAGCCGTGCCCGCGGTTAGGGGTAGATGGGAATTTGTTAATGTCTGGTTGTAGATAACTTGAACCTTAACTTAACTAAAATGAATCAACTGAGTGTGTTACCGTGATGGCCTCTTCTCGGCGGAGTCCGGGAAGCGGACACGGTGTTGGAGTAATGTTTGCGCAGGTTGTTCTCTAGTTTCTCGCTCGCGCTTTGCCTCCTCTTCTCGCTCTCTTTTGCGAATAAGTTAGCCACCATATTTTGCTAGTCGCTTGCTGCAGCTCCACATATATTGGTACCTTGCTTTACCTATAAGCTTAAATAGTCTTGATCGCGAGGGTGCGAGATTGCTGAGTCCCTGTGGCTCACGGATTACTATTACACCAGATGCAGGGCCCAATGATTCCGCTCCAGGAGACGCGTTTGAGCTCAAGTGGGAGTTCGACGAGGACTCTCAACGTTACTACGTTTCCTTTCTTGATGATCAGTAGTGGTGCCCAGTTGGGGTGATCGGGACCGTGTCGCATGTTGGGTTATCTTTTATTTTGGCGCCGTAGTCGGGCCATGAGTGTTTGGATGATGTAATGTTATTTATGTACTTGATTGACGTGGCGAGTGTAAGCCAACTATGTTATCTCTCCTTTTATTATCTATATTACATGGGGTGTTGTGAAGATTGCCTAACTTGCGACATATGCCTTCAATGCGATTATGCCTCTAAGTCGTGCCTCGACACATGGGCGATATAGTCGCATCGAGGGTGTTACACTCGTTGATCAATAGATGGTTACGGTTTCCTGACCATGGACATTGGATGATGTTGATGACGGGATCACATCATTAGGAGAATGATGTGATGGATAAGACCCAATCCTAAGCCTAGCACGAGATCGTGTAGTTCGTATGCTAAAGCTTTTCTAATGTCAAGTATCATTTCCTTAGACCATGAGATTGTGCAACTCCCGGATACCATAGGAATGCTTTGGGTGCACCAAACGTCACAACATAACTGGGTGGCTATAAAGGTGCACTGCGGGTATCTCCGAAAGTGTCTGTTGGGTTGGCACGAATCGAGACTGGGATTTATCACTCTGTGTAACGGAGAGGTATCTCTGGGCCCACTCGGTAGGACATCATCATAATGTGCACAATGTGAACAAGGAGTTGATCACGGGATGATGTGTTGTGAAACGAGTAAAGATACTTGCCGGTAACGAGATTGAACGAGGTATCGGGATACCGACAATCGAATCTCGGGCAAGTATCGTACCGATAGACAAAGGGAATTGTATACGGGATTGATTGAATCCTTGACATCGTGGTTCATCCGATGAGATCATTGTGGAACATGTGGGAGCCAACATGGGTATCCAGATCCCGCTGTTGGTTATTGGCCGGAGAGTTGTCTCGGTCATGTCTACATGGTTCCCGAACCCGTAGGGTCTACACACTTAAGGTTCGATGATGCTAGGGTTATAGGGAAAGTATGTACGTGGTTACCGAATGTTGTTCGGAGTCCCGGATGAGATCCCGGACATCACGAGGAGTTCCGAAATGGTCCGGAGGTAAAGATTTATATATGGGAAGGCTCGTTTTGGTCACCGGAAAAGTTTTGGGTGCTATTGGTAACGTATCGGGACCACCGGGAGGGTCCCGGGGGTCCACCAGGTGGGGCCACCAGCCCCAGAAGGCTGCGTGGGCCAAGTGTGGGAGGGGACCAGTCCCAGGTAGGCTGGTGCGCCCCCCACCAAGGCCCAAGGCGCAGGGAGAGTGGGAGGGGGAAAACCCTAGGTCCAGATGGGCCTTAAGGCCCACCCTAGGGCGCCCCCTCTCTCCCTTTAGCCGCCACCCTAGATGGGATCTAGGGCTGCCCCCCTCCCTTGGGGAGGGAACCCTAGAGGGGGCGCAGCCCCTCCCCTCCCCTATATATACTTGAGGTATGGGGCTGCCCAACATATGTGATTTGATCTCTCTCTTGGTGCAGCCCTACCCCTCTCCCTCCTCGTTTCTCGTAGTGCTTGGCGAAGCCCTGCTGGAGTACTGTGCTCCTCCACCATCACCATGCTGTTGTGCTGCTGCTGGACGGAGTCTTCCCCAACCTCTCCCTCTCTCCTTGCTGGATCAAGGCGTGGGAGACGTCACCGGGCTGTACATGTGTTGAATGCGGAGGCGCCGTTGTTCGGCGCTTAGATCGGAATCGACCGCGATCTGAATCGCTGCGTGTACGACTCCACCAACCGCATTCTTGTAACGCTTCCGCATTGCGATCTTCAAGGGTATGAAGTTGCACTCCTCTCTCTCGTTGCTAGTTGTTGGGGAACGTTGCAGAAAACAAAAATTTTCCTACGGTTTCACCAAGATCCATCTAGGAGTTCATCTAGCAACGAGTGATCAGATTGCATCTACATACCTTTGTAGATCACGCGCGGAAGCGTTCAAAGAACGGGGATGAGGAAGGCGTACTCGACGTGATCCAAATCACCGGAGATCCTAGCGCCGAACGGACGGCACCTCCGCGTTCAACACACGTACGGTCAGCGTAACGTCTCCTCCTTCTTGATCCAGCAAGGGGAAGAAGAGGTTGAGGAAGATGGCACCAGCAGTAGCACGACGGCGTGGTGGTGATGGAGCTGCAGTACTCCGGCAGGGCTTCACCAAGCTCTATGGAGGAGGAGGATGTGTTGGAGAGGGAGAGGGAGGCACCAAAGGCCTGTTATGAGAGGCCCTCCTTTCCCCACTATATATAGGTAGTCCAAGGGGGGGCGTCGTCCCTAGGAGATCCAATCTCCTAGGGGGGGTGCGGCCAAGGGAGGAATCCCTCCTCCCCAAGGCACCTAGGAGGTGCCTTCCCCCTTTGGGACTCTTCCCTTCCTTGAACCCTAGGTGCATGGGCCTCTTGGGGCTGGTGCCCTTGGCCCATATAGGCCAAGGCGCACCCCCTACAGCCCATGTGCCCCCCCGGGGCAGGTGGCCCCACCCGGTGGACCCCCGGGACCCTTCCGGTGGTCCCGGTACAATACCGATGACCCCGAAACTTGTCCCGATGCCCGAAATAGCACTTCCTATATATAATTCTTTACCTCCGGACCATTCCGGAACTCCTCGTGATGTCCGGGATCTCATCCGGGACTCCGAACAACATTCGGGTTACTGCATATACATATCCCTACAACCCTAGCGTCACCGAACCTTAAGTGTGTAGACCCTACGGGTTCGGGAGACATGTAGACATGACCGAGACGACTCTTCGGCCAATAACCAACAGCGGGATCTGGATACCCATGTTGGCTCCCACATGCTCCTCGATGATCTCATCGGATGAACCACGATGTCGAGGATTCAAGCAACCCCGCATACAATTCGCTTCGTCAATCGGTATGTTACTTGCCCGAGATCCGATCGTCGGTATCCCAATACCTCGTTCAATCTCGTTATCGGCAAGTCACTTTACTCGTACCGTAATGCATGATCCCGTGACCAGACACTTGGTCACTTTGAGTTCATTATGATGATGCATTACCGAGTGGGCCCAGTGATACCTCTCCGTCATACGGAGTGACAAATCCCAGTCTTGATCCGTGTCAACCCAACAGACACTTTTGGAGATACCCGTAGTATACCTTTATAGTCACCCAGTTATGTTGTGACGTTTGGCACACCCAAAGCACTCCTACGGTATCCGGGAGTTACACGATCTCATGGTCTAAGGAAAAGATACTTGACATTGGAAAACTCTAGCAAACGAACTATACGATCTTATGCTATGTTTAGGATTGGGTCTTGTCCATCACATCATTCTCCTAATGATGTGATCTCGTTATCAATGACATCCAATGTCCATAGTCAGGAAACCATGACTATCTGTTGATCAACGAGCTAGTCAACTAGAGGCTTACTAGGGACATGTTGGTGTCTATTATTCACACATGTATTACGATTTCCGGATAACACAATTATAGCATGAATAAAGACAATTATCATGAACAAGGAAATATAATAATAATGCTTTTATTATTGCCTCTAGGGCATATTTCCAACAGTCTCCCACTTGCACTAGAGTCAATAATCTAGTTACATTGTGATGAATCGAACACCCATGGAATTCTGGTGTTGATCATGTTTTGCTCTAGGGAGAGGTTTAGTCAACGGATCTGCTACATTCAGGTCCGTATGTACTTTACAAATATCTATGTCTCCATCTTGAACATTTTCACGAATGGAGTTGAAGCGACGCTTGATGTGCCTTGTCTTCTTGTGAAACCTGGGCTCCTTGGCAAGAGCAATAGCTCCAGTGTTGTCACAGAAGAGCTTGATCGGCCCCGACGCATTGGGTATGACTCCTAGGTCGGTGATGAACTCCTTCACCCAAATTGCTTCATGCGCTGCCTCCGAGGCTGCCATGTACTCCGCTTCACATGTAGATCCCGCCACGACGCTCTGCTTGCAACTGCACCAGCTTACTGCCCCACCATTCAAAATATACACGTATCCGGTTTGTGACTTAGAGTCATCCAGATCTGTGTCGAAGCTAGCGTCGACGTAACCCTTTACGACGAGCTCTTCGTCACCTCCATAAACGAGAAACATTTCCTTAGTCCTTTTCAGGTACTTCAGGATATTCTTGACCGCTGTCCAGTGTTCCTTGCCGGGATTACTTTGGTACCTTCCTACCAAACTTACGGCAAGGTTTACATCAGGTCTGGTACACAGCATGGCATACATAATAGAACCTATGGCTGAGGCATAGGGGATGACACTCATCTCTTCTATATCTTCTGCCGTGGTCGGACATTGAGCTGAGCTCAATTTCACACCTTGCAACACAGGCAAGAACCCCTTCTTAGACTGATCCATATTGAACTTCTTCAATATCTTATCAAGGTATGTGCTTTGTGAAAGACCTATGAGGCGTCTTGATCTATCTCTGTAGATCTTGATGCCTAATATATAAGCAGCTTCTCCAAGGTCCTTCATTGAAAAACTCTTATTCAAGTAGGCCTTAATGTTGTCCAAGAGTTCTATATCATTTCCCATCAAAATTATGTCATCTACATATAATATGAGAAATGCTACAGAGCTCCCACTCACTTTCTTGTAAACGCAGGCTTCTCCATAAGTCTGCGTAAACCCAAACGCTTTGATCATCTCATCAAAGCGAATGTTCCAACTCCGAGATGCTTGCACCAGCCCATAAATCGAGCGTTGGAGCTTGCACACCTTGTTAGCATTCTTAGGATCGACAAAACCTTCCGGCTGCATCATATACAATTCTTCCTTAAGGAAACCATTAAGGAATGCCGTTTTGACGTCCATTTGCCATATCTCATAATCATAGAATGCGGCAATTGCTAACATGATTCGGACGGACTTTAGCTTCGCTACCGGTGAGAAAGTCTCATCGTAGTCAACCCCTTGAACTTGTCGATAACCCTTAGCGACAAGCCGAGCTTTATAGATGGTCACATTACCATCCGCGTCTGTCTTCTTCTTAAAGATCCATTTATTTTCTATGGCTCGCCGCTCAACGGGCAAGTCAGTCAAAGTCCATACTTCGTTTTCATACATGGATCCTATCTCGGATTTCATGGCTTCTAGCCATTTGTCGGAATCCGGGCCCGCCATCGCTTCTTCATAGTTCGAAGGTTCACCGTTGTCTAACAACATGATTTCCAAGACAGGGTTGCCGTACCACTCTGGTGCGGAACGTGTCCTTGTGGACCTTCGAATTTCAGTAGGAGCTTGATCAGAAGTATCTTGATCATCATCATTAACTTCCTCTCTAGTCGGTGCAGGCACCTCAGGAACATTTTCTTGAGTTGCGCCATTTTCCGGTTCAAGAGGTAATACTTCATCAAGGTCTACTTTCCTCCCACTTACTTCTTTCGAGAGAAACTCTTTCTCTAGAAAGGATCCATTCTTGGCAACAAAGATCTTGCCTTCGGATCTGAGGTAGAAGGTATACCCAATAGTTTCTTTAGGGTATCCTATGAAGACGCATTTTTCCGACTTGGGTTCGAGCTTTTCAGGTTGAAGTTTCTTGACATAAGCATCGCATCCCCAAACTTTTAGAAACGACAGCTTAGGTTTCTTCCCAAACCATAATTCATACGGTGTCGTCTCAACGGATTTCGACGGAGCCCTATTTAAAGTGAATGCGGCAGTCTCTAAAGCATAGCCCCAAAAAGATAGCGGTAAATCGGTAAGAGACATCATAGATCGCACCATATCTAATAGAGTGCGATTACGACGTTCGGACACACCATTACGCTGAGGTGTTCCAGGCGGCGTGAGTTGTGAAACTATTCCACATTTTCTTAAGTGTGTGCCAAACTCGTGACTCAAGTATTCTCCTCCACGATCTGATCGCAGGAACTTGATTTTCCTGTCACGTTGATTCTCAACCTCACTCTGAAATTCCTTGAACTTTTCAAAGGTCTCAGACTTGTGTTTCATTAAGTAGACATACCCATATCTACTCAAGTCATCAGTGAGGGTGAGAACATAACGATAGCCACCGCGAGCCTCAACACTCATTGGACCGCACACATCAGTATGTATGATTTCCAATAAGTTGGTTGCTCGCTCCATTGTTCCTGAGAACGGAGTCTTGGTCATTTTACCCATGAGGCATGGTTCGCACGTGTCAAATGATTCGTAATCAAGAGACTCTAAAAGTCCATCAGCATGGAGCTTCTTCATGCGTTTGACACCTATGTGACCAAGGCGGCAGTGCCACAAGTATGTGGGACTATCATTATCAATCTTACATCTTTTGGTATTCACACTATGAATATGTGTAGCATTACGCTCGAGATTCATTAAGAATAAACCATTCACCATCGGAGCATGACCATAAAACATATCTCTCATATAAATAGAACAACCATTATTCTCGGATTTAAATGAGTAGCCATCTCGTATTAAACGAGATCCTGATACAATGTTCATGCTCAAACTTGGCACTAAATAACAATTATTGAGGTTCAAAACTAATCCCGTAGGTAAATGTAGAGGTAGCGTGCCGACGGCGATCACATCGACCTTGGAACCATTCCCGACGCGCATCGTCACCTCGTCCTTCGCCAGTCTCCGCTTATTCCGCAGCTCCTGCTTTGAGTTACAAATGTGAGCAACTGCACCGGTATCAAATACCCAGGAGCTACTACGAGTACTGGTAAGGTACACATCAATTACATGTATATCACATATACCTTTCGTTTTGCCGGCCTTCTTGTCCGCTAAGTATTTGGGGCAGTTCCGCTTCCAGTGACCACTTTCCTTGCAATAAAAGCACTCAGTCTCGGGCTTGGGTCCATTCTTTGGCTTCTTCCCGGCAGCTTGCTTGCCGGGCGCGGCAACTCCCTTGCCGTCCTTCTTGAAGGCTTTCTTACCCTTGCCCTTCTTGAACTTAGTGGTTTTATTCACCATCAACACTTGATGTTCCTTTTTGACTTCTACCTCTGCTGATTTCAGCATTGCAAATACTTCAGGAATGGTCTTTTCCATCCCCTGCATATTGAAGTTCATCACAAAGCTCTTGTAGCTCGGTGGAAGCGACTGAAGGATTCTGTCAATGACCGCGTCATCCGGGAGATTAACTCCCAGCTGAGTCAAGCGGTTATGCAACCCAGACATAGTGAGTATGTGCTCACTGACAGAACTGTTTTCCTCCATCTTACAGCTGAAGAATTTGTCGGAGACTTCATATCTCTCGACCCGGGCATGAGCTTGGAAAACCATTTTCAGCTCTTCGAACATCTCATATGCTCCGTGTCTCTCAAAACGCTTTTGGAGCCCCGGCTCTAAGCTGTAAAGCATGCCGCACTGAACGAGGGAGTAGTCATCGGTACGTGCCTGCCAAGCGTTCATAACGTCTTGTTCTGCAGGGAGAACAGGTGCGTCACCTAGCGGTGCTTGTAGGACATAATCTTTCTTGGCAGCTATGAGGATGATCCTCAGGTTCCGGACCCAGTCCGTGTAGTTGCTGCCATCGTCTTTCAGCTTGGTTTTCTCTAGGAACGCGTTGAAGTTGAGGACTACGTTGGCCATTTGATCTACAAGACATATTGTAAAATTTTAGACTAAGTTCATGATAATTAAGTTCATCTAATCAAATTATTCAATGAACTCCCACTTAGATAGACATCCCTCCTGTAATCTAAGTATAACATGATCCGAGTTAACTAGGCCGTGTCCGATCATCACGTGAGACGGACTAGTCAACATCGGTGAACATCTTCATGTTGATCGTATCTTCTATACGACTCATGCTCGACCTTTCGGTCTTCTGTGTTCCGAGGCCATGTCTGTACATGCTAGGCTCGTCAAGTCAACCTAAGTGTTTGCATGTGTAAATCTGTCTTACACCCGTTGTATGTGAACGTTAGAATCTATCACACCCGATCATCACGTGGTGCTTCGAAACAACGAACTGTCGCAACGGTGCACAGTTAGGGGGAACACTTTCTTGAAATTATTATGAGGGATCATCTTATTTACTACCGTCGTTCTAAGTAAACAAGATGCAAAAACATGATAAACATCACATGCAATCAAATAATAATAGTGACATGATATGGCCAATATCACATAGCTCCTTTGATCTCCATCTTGGGGCTCCATGATCATCTTGTCACCGGCATGACACCATGATCTCCATCATCGTGTCTCCATGAAGTTGCTCGCCAACTATTACTTCTACTACTATGGCTAACGCGTTTAGCAATAAAGTAAAGTAATTTACATGGCGTTTCTCAATGACACGCAGGTCATACAAAAAATAAAGACAACTCCTATGGCTCCTGCCGGTTGTCATACTCATCGACATGCAAGTCGTGATTCCTATTACAATAGCATGAACATCTCATACATCACATATATATCATTCATCATTCATCACAACTTTGGCCATATCATATCACAAAGCACTTGCTGCAAAAACAAGTTAGACGTCCTCTAATTGTTGTTGCAAGTTTTACGTGGCTGAAATAGGGTTCTAGCAAGAACGTTTTCTTACCTACGTGAAAGCCACAACGTGATTTGTCAACTTCTATTTACCCTTCATAAGGACCCTTTTCATCGAATCCGCTCCAACTAAAGTGGGAGAGACAGACACCCGCCAGCCACCTTATGCAACTAGTGCATGTTAGTCGGTGGAACCGGTCTCACGTAAGCGTACGTGTAAGGTTGGTCCGGGCCGCTTCATCCCACAATACCGTTGAAGCAAGATAAGACTAGTAGCGGCAAGAAAGTTGACAACATCAACGCCCACAACAAATTGTGTTCTACTCGTGCAAGAGAACTACGCATAGACCTAGCTCATGATGCCACTGTTGGGGAACGTTGCAGAAAACAAAAAATTTCCTACGGTTTCACCAAGATCCATCTAGGAGTTCATCTAGCAACGAGTGATCGGATTGCATCTACATACCTTTGTAGATCACGCGCGGAAGCGTTCAAAGAACGGGGATGAGGAAGGCGTACTCGACGTGATCCAAATCACCGGAGATCCTAGCGCCGAACGGACGGCACCTCCGCGTTCAACACACGTACGGTCAGCATAACGTCTCCTCCTTCTTGATCCAGCAAGGGGAAGAAGAGGTTTAGGAAGATGGCACCAGCAGCAGCACGACGGCGTGGTGGTGATGGAGCTGCAGTACTCTGGCAGGGCTTCGCCAAGCTCTATGGAGGAGGAGGATGTGTTGGAGAGGGAGAGGGAGGCACCAAAGGCATGTTATGAGAGGCCCTCCTTTCCCCACTATATATAGGGAGTCCAAGGGGGGGGGCGCTGGCCCTAGGAGATCCAGTCTCCTAGGGGGGTGCGGCCAAGGGAGGAATCCCTCCTCCCCAAGGCACCTAGGAGGTGCCTTCCCCCTTTGGGACTCTTCCCTTCCTTGAACCCTAGGCGCATGGGCCTCTTGGGGCTGGTGCCCTTGGCCCATATAGGCCAAGGCGCACCCCCTACAGCCCATGTGGCCCCCCGGGGCAGGTGGCCCCACCCGGTGGACCCCCGGGACCCTTCCGGTGGTCCCGGTACAATACCGGTGACCCCGAAACTTGTCCCGATGCCCGAAATAGCACTTTCTATATATAATTCTTTACCTCCGGACCATTCCGGAACTCCTCGTGACGTCCGGGATCTCATCCGGGACTCCGAACAACATTCGGGTTACTGCATATACATATCCCTACAACCCTAGCGTCACCGAACCTTAAGTGTGTAGACCCTACGGGTTCGGGAGACATGTAGACATGACCGAGACGACTCTCCGGCCAATAACCAACAGCGGGATCTGGATACCCATGTTGGCTCCCACATGCTCCTCGATGATCTCATCGGATGAACCACGATGTCGAGGATTCAAGCAACCCCGTATACAATTCCCTTCGTCAATCGGTATGTTACTTGCCCGAGATTCGATCGTCGGTATCCCAATACCTCGTTCAATCTCGTTACCGGCAAGTCACTTTACTCGTACCGTAATGCATGATCCCGTGACCAGACACTTGGTCACTTTGAGCTCATTATGATGATGCATTACCGAGTGGGCCCAGTGATACCTCTCCGTCATACGGAGTGACAAATCCCAGTCTTGATCCGTGTCAACCCAACAGACACTTTCGGAGATACCCGTAGTATACCTTTATAGTCACCCAGTTACGTTGTGACGTTTGGTACACCCAAAGCACTCCTACGGTATCCGGGAGTTACACGATCTCATGGTCTAAGGAAAAGATACTTGACATTGGAAAACTCTAGCAAACAAACTATACGATCTTATGCTATGTTTAGGATTGGGTCTTGTCCATCACATCATTCTCCTAATGATGTGATCTCGTTATCAATGACATCCAATGTCCATAGTCAGGAAACCATGACTATTTGTTGATCAACGAGCTAGTCAACTAGAGGCTTACTAGGGACATGTTGGTGTCTATTATTCACACATGTATTATGATTTCCGGATAACACAATTATAGCATGAATAAAGACAATTATCATGAACAAGGAAATATAATAATAATGCTTTTATTATTGTCTCTAGGGCATATTTCCAACACTAGTCTCTCCATAGATTGATCTTGGTGATACATAGGAAAATTTTGAATTTCTGCTACGATCCCCAATAGGAGGGACTATGGTGTTGATGTAGAAGCCCTCCGTGATCGATGCCCCCTCCGGCGGAGCTCCGGAACAGGCTCCAAGATGGGATCTCGTGGATACAGAAAGTTGCGGCGGTGGAATTAGGTTGTTGGCTCCGTATCTGATCGTTTGGGGGTACGTAGGTATATATAGGAGGAAGGAGTACGTCGGTGGAGCAATAGGGGGCCCACGAGGGTGGAGGGCGCGCCTTGGGGGGGGGGGGGGGGGGGGGGGTAGGCGCGCCCCCTACCTCGTGGCCTCCTCTTTTGTGTCTTGACGTAGGGTCCAAGTCTCCCGGGTCTTGTTTGTTGAGAAAATCACGTTCCCGAAGGTTTCATTCTGTTTGGACTCCGTTTGATATTCCATTTCTTCGAAACTCTAAAACAGGTAAAAAACAACAATTCTGGGCCGGGCCTCCGATTAATAGATTAGTCCCGGAAATAATATAAAAGTGGAAAATAAAGCCCAATAATGTCTAAAACAGTAGATAATATAACATGGAGCAATCAAAAATTATAGATACGTTGGAGACGTATCAACTATATAGAGAAGCAAACCGAGGAGGACTACTACATGTTTTGCATGGAGATAACGGAGCTAATAGAGAAATGTCTCAAATTGATAAGCTCGGTAGCACGAGAACAAAAAGGTACAATATTTCCACCTGTAGAAGAAACTTGGTTTGAATTGTATGAAGACAGTAACCCAAAGTGTTGGGTAGCATGGGAGGAAAAAAAATAGAGGTACTAGGGCTTGGAAATAAGGTGGCTGGAATGGATTTTTTAGGACTTTGGCCGAGGATGTTTCATGAAATTTCATAACAAATTACATTTTGTGCTCCACTTCATATTACGATTATCCCACACTCAGTGTGGATCTTTTTTTCTCTGTGGTTTACTAAATGTGAATCTTAGATGCACCAAAACTTGTAGAGTACATTGTAGGAGCTTGATTTGGCAACAACTTCAAAGATTATAGGTAGGGGTCACCGTTGATGTTCTGCTTAAGGCCAAGGACCATGTTTAAGACTATTTATAGTGGGGAGTATCATATACTAGTATCATGCATATGATACTATCTTCATAGTGCATAGTATCATAAAGTAATGTCATAGATGCATATTGGATGGTTAGAAGGACAGTGTATCCCAGCCCAGGCCACCAGGGTTCAAGTTTTGGTGCTCGCATTATTCCTGAATTTATTTCGGGGTTTCCGGCGATGTGCTTTCAGTGGGAGGAGACATTCCCGTCGACGACGAGGCGCCTACGGTGACTTTGTAAATCTCAAGATGATATGCCGGCTCAATCTTCGAAGGTGCTCATAGAGGTAGGGTGTGCGTGTGTGCATTCATAGGAATGAATGTATGCGCGTATGTATAAGCGCTTGCGTCAGTACTGATGTTCAAAAAAAAGATGCATATCATTTATTATGATACAATATCTATCTATCTTATTTTAACTGTTTTTATTTTAATTCTCTGCCACATCAGTACGTTTGCTACTTTTGAGTGCATGATACCCGTTAAGATACCATCACTATGGCCAGCCTAACATTGACTTGATATAGTACAATAACTCGATTTCAGAAGTTACAAAAAAGAAAGAAAATCAATACCCAATTCGATTTACAAGTCGAGAGTAATAAAAGACTACAAACCTAACTATGAATAGTACCAATAACTACTCCTACAAGATACGAATTGCACGTCTCTGGTACTATTCACAGACTGTTTTGTATTTTTACTTTTCTGAATTGTGGATCATACAATTTTGAAATGAGTAATCATATTAGAAAAAGATTAGTTTTTTTAAAAAAATATTGTGACTGTCTCCAAACAAAACAAAGCCCCACTTCCAGGCACGACGATTCCACGGAAGCCTCTCCTCTCCAGTGCCCGCCGAACACGTGACCACAGCCAATCAGACCCCTCCACGTCACCGCGCGGCCACAACTATAAACCTTCCCGTGCTCCCGACCCCATCGCCGGCGAGCAGACACCACGCCGCCGCCGCCGGCGCACGCACCCCGACCTCCCGGACAGCTGCCCGCCCGCTTCCCACTTCACCTAACCCCGAGCCCTCCTCCCATGGACGTCCGCCGCAGGCCCGGGGCGGCGGCAGCCGATAGGCCGACGAAGTCGCGGCCGGCTGCTGCTGCCGCCGCGGCGCCGGCCGCGGCGCCGGGCGACCTGGTGCTCCGCGCGCCGAACCTCCGCGTGGTCCTCGCGGCGATGGCTCTCTTCCTCGCGCCCTTCTCGTACCTCGCGTTCGTGCACTACCCCCTGGCCGCCGATCTGCGGCGATCCATCCTAATCTGCGGGGCCATTAGCCTCGGCGGCTTCTTCGTCGTGCTCCGCCTCATCCCCGTCGCCGCCCGCTACCTCCTCCGCCGCGGGATGTTCGGCAAGGACATCAACAAGAAGGGCTTGCCCATGGGAGAGATCACAGTGTGAGTCAAGAGCACAATTTTGATAACTTGCAGTCTGCTCTGTGCTTTTATAGATAGATAGATAGATAGAGAGGCGGGGAATTTGTTGCGTTGGTAGCTGCTACAATTCATGGTGGAAACTATGGAGTACAAGAAGCGAATTCAGTTCAGTTGAAATCCATGCATCTGGTACTAGTAGACATCAATACTTCATAGTCTCATAGGCTAAACTGGCTGTTTTCTTACAGCTCAAAACTAGACGTCATATTCGGATAGCTGATAGCAGCTGAGCGGAATTTCCTACTTGCATTCGTTGGTGGGTGTTGACTCTGTTTGACAGATTGTCCAGTTTGAGGCCAAAATACTTAAGCAGTAAACAATGCCGTGCTTAAGTATTTTGGCCTACAGCTTGAGTTCATGCACCATTCCATCCCCTTGGGTTAAGTGTGAAGCAAAATGATCTTGGAACTTAGAATACAGTCTTTCTTACTGGTCAAAGTTCTTGCATACCTCTGAAGAACATATAAATCAAAGAAAGGACACAAAACATGTGTTACTTAACGAGCTTTCTTGAATGTGCATTTTTGAATGCTTTCTTTGGGATATATGATACTGATACATACAGTGCATGTATATACAAGCCTCAAGATTCTATATAAAGTCAGCAAGAGAAACTGAATCATAGCATCATTTTAGAGAAGTGTGCACAAACTCATATCTGTACATTGAAGGAGCAATTCAAAAACAAAAATCAAAAGTACCCATTGTATGCCTTTCATATGAATTTGCTACATGATCTGGCTTGGTAATATAAAGCTGCAAGTTGACGTTCTTTGTTGTCTAAACATTTTACTTGTTTTGCAGGCCTGAGTCACTAGGCATTGTTGTTGGGATTGTGTACCTGGTCATTGCTATTCTATTTCAACATTTCAACTTCACAGCGGATTCCATTGTATGTTTATGACTAGAAGTTGTCGTTTTTGGAATTCACAAGTATATGTTATGCCCTGAATTTCATTCCCCCCCCTTTTTTCTTTTTGCAGTGGCTTGTTGAATATAATGCAGCATTAGCATCAGTCTGCTTTATGATTCTTCTTGGATTTATTGACGATGTTCTTGATATTCCATGGAGAGTGTATGTTCTTTTTCAGAGTGTTCAGTTTATTTCAATAGTGCAATTGCTATTATTTTCTTGATTCTGATAAATTGGTTTTGGAATGACCTACATTGAACAGGAAACTGCTGCTGCCTACGATTGCAGCACTTCCTCTGCTTATGGCGTATGCTGGTGGTACTTCCATCATCATTCCAAAGCCTCTAGCATCCTATGTCGGAGTAGAAGTTCTGGAGTTAGGTATGTTTACAAACCCAAAATAAGCGAATTTTGACACAGTTAATATTGAGTGGTTCCAAATATTGGTGTGATGGAATCATTTATGACTTCTAATTTTATCACTTGTTAGAGTGACGAAGTCCATCTTGTACATTGCTTGCTTCAAAATGTGTTTTGAAATCTCTCAGCAGAAATGAATGAACTGAGAGATCCATGTGCGCTAGTACTGCTGAGATGCATTTCTTTCGGTTTACTTATTTGCCTTTTGAATGCAATTTCTGCTGTTGACCAAATTCTCTGTGGACCGAGATGCACACACTAGATAATAGAATACCAACACCAACCTTGTTTTCTTTGGCATGCAGGTTGGATGTACAAGCTCTTCATGCTTTTGTTAGCAGTGTTTTGTACAAATTCAATCAACATACATGCTGGCCTGAATGGTCTTGAAGTTGGGCAGACAGTTGTCATATCTGCTGCGGTATGAAGTACATGGCTCTTGAATTTTGAGTACCATTCGTCAACTGATGATTGTAGCATTTTCCAGGTTTTGATACATAATGTAATGCGCATAGGATCTTCTAAAGACCTTGAAACTCAGCAAGCTCATGCATTCTCTATTTATCTTGTCCTGCCTTTCCTGACCACTTCATTGGCTTTGCTGGGTTTTAACTGGTAAGGACCTTGAGAGGCATGCTACCTTGTTTTAAATAGAAGATGTTGGTCCTTTTACATGCATCACTTTGTGTCTTGTCAGGTATCCTTCATCTGTTTTTGTTGGTGATACATACACCTATTTTGCTGGGATGACTTTAGCTGTGGTTGGTATTTTGGGACATTTCAGGTATACATCCTCAGTTATCTCCTACAAGTTTCACTATTATTTATTCCAGCTTATTCTTTATTTGGCTGTTTGTGGTATGTAATTGTATGCAGTTAGCTGTCTGCTTTCTGTAGTCAAGTCTTCCTGATATCCTTGTTCTAGTGCATCTGCAGAAAAGTTTGCCCCTTTGTTTTGCATTTTTATTTACCCGAATGTGCCATATTAGGAAAGTGAGTAAAAAAATTCCGGGAACTTTTAGGGTGGTGCAGGAGAGTTATGCAAGGATTTGGCTGCACTCTGAGTGGACAATAGTTAGTAGAGTTTGGTAGGATTCAACAGCCAGGCTTTAAACATTTTTATATGTTGCTTGTTGACTGTTCATATCTTTGGCAATATATGTTGATATCCTAACCGTTTATCGTGGAAAACCATCTTGGCTGTGAACCCAAACTTTTCTCGTGCCATCTAATACTTTTTTGTGTGCACTTGTGTGATATTTATACTTTATAGTATATATGCTAGTTGTCCATATAATTTGCTTTGCCCATTATTGATTAATAACTGCAGCTGATAAAACTGTTTTCTGTTTGCAGTGAGACATTATTGCTCTTCTTTTTACCCCAGGTTCTTAATTTCTTGTGCTCAGTACCACAGGTTCGGAGAAACTGATTTCAATATTTACCTCCTCATTGGTACATTTAAACTTTTTAGTTGATTAGGTATATGGTTTGCTTACGCTTTAGATTTGTGCCTATTGTCTACAGCTCTTCCACTTTGTTCCTTGCCCAAGACATAGGTTGCCAAGGTAGTGATTTATTTCTTTTGGTACAAAACTGTCAATTGAACTTATCGTAATATAGTTTTGAACTTGTAATAAATTTCTGTGCTGTGCTTGCTGTAGGTTTGATACCCAAACAGGACTGCTGACAGGTACCAAAGATGGTAACCTTGTTAACATATTCCTTAGGTTGTTTGGGAAGTGCTCAGAGAAGTCCCTTTGCATAAGGCTTCTTATATTTCAGGTAAACTCGAAATGCATTCTTGCTGCAAACTTCATTTTCTTGTAATTCTTTCCTTGACTTGTGAAGGTATCATGGACTAGTCGATTGGAAACACACTCCAATATTTTTCTAGCAGCAGTAGAAACTTAAGAAAGAACGATGGCAAGTAGTGATTCAACCAGAACCCAGCATAACTATTGAACCGTTCTTGATGCCATAAACAATCTAAATTAGCTCACGTGTCTATTTAACTACTCACTAGCTATGGTGTTTGGTGTCACGCCAACGACACTTGATAAACTTGACTTAAAATGTACCAAATGTATATAGTGTCTATGTGATTGGATAGTGTTGAATGGAAGCTACTCCTAACGCTCAAGTTCTTTCATGGTAGATGCCCTACCTCTTTCTTTTGGTGCATATTTTGATCTGAGTTGAAGTAACTAACTCCTCGTGTCTTCATGTGTGGCAGGCTGTGTCATGCCTATTCTGCTTTTGGCTGAGATACATGCTTACTGGATGGTACAAATGAATGATTACCCGAATCAGAACATCGCGTCGGTTTCCATGATACAGTCGAAATCTATTTGCATCTGATGGCTGTTGCTGTCTCAGAATATCCGTATACTAGCAGCAACCCTGAAAAAAAGAGGTCTAATTCCAACAGGAGTAACTGGTCCAAGATACTATTCAGAATTTTGCATGCGTTGCTGCTCCCTCTTTCATCTAGTTTATCTGTAGCCTTTGATTTTGTTCCACCTTTTCTCGTGTGCTAACAACAGAAGATTTGGTTACGAGGCTTTGCCTTTTTCGTACCACAGAGTTCTAGAGGTCTGTGATCATAGAGAACTGATATATTTGTAACCATGTACAATGACTTGTATGGAAGTTCGCTTGCATTAGTTGTGTGAAGGCTTATGGTAGAGGATGAGCAATGTGTTCTTGTTGTCAGCTAAGAGAAAATGTCCACCGGAAACCAATTTAGGATGAAAACATGTGAACATCAAGTGAAAAATATGTTTCAAAGGTTCTAAAATTCTGGAGAAAAAACACAGTATGCTGGAGAGGTGATGTTTTACAAACATGCAAATTTCAAGTTCAAAATTAGGTTTATCCGGGAGGTATGAAAAAACAATCAGCAATAAATAGTGACAAAAGGCACAACATCACTATTCACACACATTTTTATTTCTTATCTCAAATGAATATGGGTTTGAATATCATATTCCACATGTTTATATAACCGGAACAGGCACTTTGATCGGTTGATTCCCTCGAGAGGGGATAGGTTCCACCACTTTGATCAGTTGATTCGCTCGAGAGGGAATAGGTTGAGAAAGAGGACGTCGTGTGTGCGAGAACGGTTGGAGGAAGAAGACAATGATCTGACTGCTTGTTCTCGATCCACAAGAGGTGTTCGTCCCAAATCGACTGATTTGCAAAAAAAAAAAAACACCCAGAAACTGATGAATAGATGCTCCCTTGTATAATGTCACGTTTCTGACACACATTTTTGTGAGAGAAGTGTTTATTGTAACCTGGTTTCCACTTCGTGTCAGCTAAGGTGGTAATTACTAGCCTAGGTCCACAATGTATATATAGTCTACATTTTTTCCAGGGAAAAGTCTAAAATAAACCTTGAACTTGTAGACGAAAGCTAAATTAAACCCTGAACTTTGAATCCCTGAAATCAGCACACCGAACTATATGATCCCGGCCTATTTTAAACCTTGAATGCATTCCCAAACAAGGATTGTTGGTATGCAGCTGAAACCCGAGATTTCTGACTACAGGCGGACTGTACTGGGCAGGCCCGCTAGGCGAATTTAAAATCTGCCGCTGGACGGCACTGGACCAGCCCACCAGGTAAACTTAAAAATACCAAAACAATGGAGATGTTGTCAGGAATCGTAGTTTCATTGTCTCAAAAAAAAAAAGGAATCATAGTTTCAACCTCGCGTTGCTGACCTTGTCAGGATAGCCACTCGGGAGCAACTAGTTAACGAGCGCTCCTTCGAAGCGCTCGTAACAAGCGGATCGGGAGCGCTCCGCGCGTGACAAGTGTCGCGCGCAGAGCTCTCCCGCAAGGGAAAACCAGTTGCGCGGTTGGTTCCCAGTTTTCCCTTTCCGGTTTGTGGTTTGGTGCGTTTTGCATTTTGACCCTCGAACTATTAAAATTTTCCGTTTTCCCTTTCCGCGCGAAAACACAAAAAAAATACCGGCTCGTGCGGTTGGTTCCCTGTTTCCCTTTCCCGTTTCCCTTTTTGTTCCAATTATATTTCCGGGCAATGGAGATTTATGGGGTAGTTACGGGCGGGGACTACCAACACTATCAAATGTCACCTTTCAAGTAAAGAAAAAAAGCAACTTTTTAATGTAAAACAGCAGTCTCCAGAATCATTCAATCGTGTGACTTCTTTATAGGCACAACTGAACACTAGGAGAGGCACGGATGTATAATAACTTTACTAAATTAAAGAAAAGCACCTCCGGCTCGCCTTCGGCTCGTTCAATTTTTCATAAACATCTTGAAGGGGGGCATAGGTCGAAGTGTGTGTTGGTCGTGCGGCGTGCTGGTTCGTGCGGCGCGTTGTACGTCGTCGTGTGACACGGCGCCTCTGGCGCGAGGGAACCTCCGGCTCGTTTAATTTTCATAAACATCTTGAAGGGGGGCATAGGTCGAAGTGTGTGTTGGTCGTGCGGTGTGTTGGTCGTGCAGCGTGCTGGTTCGTGCGGCGCGTTGTACGTCGTCGTGTGACATGGCCCCTCCGGCGCGAGGGAACCTCTGGCTCGCCTTCGGCTCGTTTAATTTTCATAAACATCTTGAAGGGGGGGCATAGGTTGAAGTGTGTGTTGGTCGTGCGGTGTGTTGGTCGTGCGGCGTGCTGGTTCGTGCGGCGCGTTGTACGTCGTCGTGTGGCACGGCGCCTCCGGCGCGAGGGAACCTCCGGCTCGCCTTCGGCTCGTGCAATTTTTCATAAACATCTTGAAGGGGGGGGGGGGCATAGGTCGAAGTGTGTGTTGGTCGTGGTGTGGCACGGCGCCTCCGGCGCGAGGGAACCTGCTTGTTTGTTTTTTATATAGCAGGTTGTGCTGAAGGCACGAGTTTGAAGCATGTGCTGAAGGTTGTGCTGAAGGCACGGGTTTAAAGTAATTGCAGTCACGTCTGTTTACGAGCTAGGTTTGTGCATGCATTCACATATGTGTATACTACGAAGGCATTGGTATGTTGCCTGTGGAGGCACGGGTTTGAAGCATGTGAAGTCACGTGTGCGTAGGAGCTAGCCACGGTTGAGGTGTTCTTGGTATGTGTGTGTGTGGATATTGCCCGGAGGCATGGTGACCCAGGGTTTGGTGGCACAAAGGCCATTTCACCTCTGGAGTCACGGGTGGGTGGTCTCCAGAGTCACGCATAAGGCTATGTGTGTGTGTGAATATTGCCCGGAGGCATGGTGACCCAGTGTTTGATGGCACAAAGGCCATATCACCTCTGGAGGCACGGGAGAGGGTGGTTTCCAGAGTCACGCGTAATGGTATGTGTGTGTGTGGATATTGCCCGGGGGCATGGTGACCCAGGGTTTGGTGGCACAAAGGCCTTGTCACCTCTGGAGGCACGGGAGGGTGGTCTCTAGAGTCATGCGTAAGGGTTCGTTTTGGGAGTCAGTGTTATCGTACAAATAAGAAGAGGCATTGTTGTTTGTAGTTTACTGGCACTCTCTGATGATGTAAGAGGCATTGTTGTCGAAATAGTTCTCTTTTCAACATGAACACATAATTTCTAACTACATTACATAGAAATGTGAGTTATTGATAATTTTTTTGTCATGTCTAGATAGAATTAGCCTCGCGGGCTAAATCAAAAGTTTTAGTCTTCATTTTTGCTCAAGATCTTGCTAATCTCGTCACCCATTTCACTAGCTTTGACTTGATTCATCTCGCTACTTAAGAGAATGTACATTGCCTCTGCCCTCCAATCTTCGACCTCATCCTGTGAAATTTTGCCGAGAAGAGAAGTATATTATTAGAGTTTGTGCATATAAGTTGTTTATAAGTAAATCTATATAAACTTACTATCAAATCTTCCAGGTCTTGGACAAACTTTTCACCATTGTAGATGAATGCAAGCTTTAAAACAACAAATGTTGATTCTCCCTTTTCTACCACTGGAATATCTTGCACGGTATGAATCTGCCATCTTGTACTCTTGGGAGTCATTGTTTGTCCTAGTATGGTGTTGAAGACTTCTTTAAACCTAGGTATCTGGGAATATTGCATTTTGTAATTAATTGTTTTTATATTGCAACTTGTAAAACTGAAAAAATTGTTATGTATAAATGCTTACGATTGCCAACTTATGAACATGATATTCCTGAAACTGTCTTTCTCTTCCTTTTTCAGCATCTTCATTTTCTTGAAGAACTCGACTTGCTTCTTTTTCATCCAATTTATCTACGTCCATCTTTTCTTTCTCAAATTTCTCTGGAGTCGTTTCTCGAGGATCAATAATGTGAACTTTCTTTTTGTATTTGTCCAGCACATATAGTACATAGCGGCCATCCTTCTCCATTGGAATGAATATCTGCGTACAAAATACTTGTTGCTTAGATGACAGTTTAATATAAAGTAATTTAATAGAACGCATATTTTGAGATTTTGTCATGGAGAAAAGGGTTGTTACCATGTTTGCTATTGAGAGCTTTTTCCGTTGATTTTCCTTGAGATACATGAGGACCAGCTGATTCTTTCTTTTTTGTAATTCATTCTTAAATTTTTTAATACCAGTTTTGTGATGCTTTAAATCCAATATATGATGCAAACAATAATTATGATGAAAAAAACTGTTAGAAAAAAGAGCTGTGTAACAATATAAAAAGAGTAGGTGTTGCAATATAGACAAGATTTTGCTTTTTAAAATTTTACCTCTGCAAAGTTTGGGCCTAATATTACTCTGTCATTCTGTTTTGAATCTTTTCTGCTTTCCCAGATTTCTGCTATGTCATCGAGGACCCTCTTTTCCATATGATGTGGTATGTTCGTCTGTGCTGGTCTTGGACCAAATACTGCCTTCAGTTGGGCTCCAGTAAGTTGCGTGCTTTCACTGTCCCTGCGGATGCGTCTAAATATAGTTTTGCCGCGACAGGGAGATTAAATAATTTTGGAGGTCACGGTCAGTGAGAAACAGATTTTTACATTATTTTTGGCCTCTGTGCAACTATTTTGAGGTGCAATAGAAAACAATTCACTTTTTGTGTTCCTCCTGCTAGCTGTCGCTCATGACTAGATGGAAGAGGTCGGACGCCTCCGTTGTGTGTTGGAAGCAATGAGAATGTTTTGGGTATAGACTGGTGCTTTGTCTTTTGTCCCTTTTAGTTTCATCTGTTTCTGTCAGCGGAAGCAGATATGTGATGATATGTAAGCTCTTGTGATACGAAAGACATTGGTGAACCGTAGGATGGGTTGGTTATTACAAAAAAAAGATAAGTAGAAATGATTTTCTTACCTTTGTTGGTGAAAAAGAACTTTGAAGTTTCTGGTTTGAATTTTTTGATTCTTCCAGGTAGTTCCTCGCACTTTACTTGGTTTGTTTCACCAAATATGGCTGTAAAAAGGAACTCTTGTTTCCACTCGGCATCAACGTTGCTTTGCTGCATGGAGGTCATTGGATATTCTTTTATTTTTCTTTCATTAGATAATTGAAGTATTCAAGTAGTGCTTCTTGTAAAAAAATAAAATTGATGCTCTCATACTATTTACTTACATCGAAATCCTCCTCATCTTTTATGAGATAAATGCCATTCCAGTATTTTGCAAATTGAACCATGAAGTGTCCGCATTGGGTACCCTACTGTTTTGGCACGTAAACTCTGTTAGGTGTTTCTGCTATCCTCGACCAGTTCGGTTCGCCGTTGGCTCGTAGCTCCGCTTCGCCGTAATGCTTCTTCACGAGTGCGTGCATCCTTTTAATATGTGATTACGGTTTGGTGTTATTGTTGGGTTTTGGCATTAAACAAGGGAATGCAGGAACTGTAAAACCAATTAGAAAACAAGGTTGAATTGACGTACCAGTTCTGGGTGTTCCTTATGGTGTGTTTTCCATGTTTTTTTCCGTCTCCGTCTCTGTAATTCAGTGAGTCAAGTATGTCGATGGAGCTCGTGTACTTGTTGAGCACGTACAGTGTGTAGTGTTTATCTGTGTTGTGAGGTATCATAATCTGCGGTGTTTGGAGTCAGAGTGAGTTAAAGTTCATTCTTGTTAGGAGAATAAAATGACATGTAATTGTGCAATCTGTAGGAAAAATGAATTATGTTTGTATATTTCTATTAACTTATCAGCTTTTTCTTTAAAAGTTCCTTCCCTGTTACAAGGGGTGCAAACTGTTTCAATGCTTCGTCCTCATTGAATTCTGCTAGTCCTCCTTTTTCTCCAATTTTAACACCGAGCACGATCTGCGACCAATTTTTTTTCTAGTTTTTAGTACAATCTTTGTGATCACTAAAATGATGCAAGTGTTTTGTCAAATTGGACTTCATACGTTTGCAAATTCTGCGGGAAGTATTGCTTTATCGGTTGTGTTGTATTGTTGCTGCACTATCCATTCTTCGAACAATGCGTTTGCGATGGATCCCTCCATCTGTCCTTGATCTCCTTTCTGTAGCTGTTCCATCATTTGTTTTCCTGTAATCCAATCGGGTCGCTTCGAGCTAATATATAGGTTTAGACTGCAAGCAGAAAAAGTTTATACATTGGTTAGGTTGGTTTAAAAAGGGGCAACATTTCTTTGTTTTTTTGTTGTGACAAGAGAAAGTACTTACTCTCCGCATTCGTCCTGTCCTTCTTTGCTGAATAGGTATTTATGAAGTGCTCTGGCTTTGTCCATAAATTTGAAATCTCCTGGGACAAAAGTAGGAATTTTTTCATGCAGCCTTGTTGAAGGCTTTACCGGTCTCTTATTGACCGAGATTTTCTTGTCTGAGCTATTCTCAGATGATTGAGGCATTGAATGTTCTCCTGATTCTTGCTGCAAGATTGTCAGATACAGCGTGGGATTTTTGTTGAATTCATAGCTTTCATGGTCATTCAGCCATGTTTTGATTACATGCCAGGAACTATATTACTTCCAATATGGAATTTCTTAATGTTTGTGCACCCACCATATTCAGACATTCTTTTATTTATTGTCCAAGTGACAAATCAACAGTTTTAATTTCTATTTAATTTCGATTTTCTTCTAGAAAATTCTGAGGAGCGTTGTCTCAACACTGAAGAGATGGGTGGACATGCCAAACAATGGCAGGGTAACCCTTGAAGCTCCTGATGAACATACACATGTCATCACTCCTTCATCGTACTACATCTCTAAAAATGACGGCAGGATGGTAATAAAAAAGTCTTCTTTCAGAGACTTCATATCAGCTGCATCCTTCGTTGAAAAGAACGTCGTTCTAATCACTTTCAAAGAGCGAAATGACCATTCTGTGTCCATCATCATTCAGCGCATTATGTAGATCCCGTCGGAACCAACACCTAAAATGGAGCAAACAGTGTATCTCCTAGAATGTTCAATGCTCGTTTCATCATGATGCCTCCAGGAGCAAAACACTGATTACTATAAGTTTGCTAGATAGGATGGTAGAGTAATTTAACTATTATGGACCATGTGCTTGCTTGAACTATCGGAATAATCTTTTGCAACTTATGTAGCTCTTACAGACACTCAACTTGCTGTTTCAACCATCGGAATGATCCTTTAAAACAAATGTTGTTTGAACCATCGAAATGATTCATTCGAAAAAATGTAGTTCTTATCCTTTGAAAAGTTCACAATTCAAAAAACCAAAAAACAAAAAGATTCATTTTCAAAAATGAAACGAAACAAGAATCAATTTGTGATTTAAAACCTCTAGCAATGCGATGTTATCAAACTTATTCAAACCATCTAGTGAAACATATCTCAATTAAAAACCAAACAGGACTTCGTTTTCAAGTCCAAACTATATTTAGTTCAACTTTTCCTAAACACACACTTGTGCATCGAATAACATAAAAACCGTGCCTCCCTAACCAAGGAAGATTATTAATTGAAAAAAACGTTTCACAAAAAAGGCACGACCATGCATCTGCTGAATGTTCTAACGTTTACACGACTACTTTCACAGCCAAAGATGCATCACGCAGGCAGCACGCAACGAATAAAAAAATTCAATGAACAAGACAAGTGAAAATCTTAAAAAAAAGATAAAACAAACCCCTGTTTCCGAAATTCTACGCCTGGAACCGCCGCGTGACTAGCAACTGCTCTTTGGCGATTTCCTTTTTTGCACAACAAAACAACCCTTTCACTTTTCTGACTCCATTTCATCCACTTCCTCGAAAGTTTCTCGCCGGCCGCTGTTCACCACCGCACACCTCCAGCCATGGACGATGGGAAACTAACAACATTCACCGAACACATCACTACCCACGGTACAACCGTGCTCGAGGTGGTGTACACCAACGACCCAAGGACCGTGGAGCGGATCATCAACAAGTACGAAGAATGGCTAAAGGAGGAGAAGAACAAGTTCGTCGGCCTCAACCTCGAGTACACACATAAGAGCAGTTACATATGACAAGGGATCACCGTCGTCCAACTTTCCATGCGCGAGCATGTCCTTGTATACCACTACTGCAGATCCGAGTGCTCCCAGGCGTTAGTTGACTTCCTGCAACGGAAAGCGGTAACTTTCACTAGCGTCGACACCAGGAACGACAAGACCATGCTTGCCCGTGCATGCATCAGAATTCCAGACGAGCACCACGTCGACATCCAGAGGCTATTCTGCATCAAGGGTGGTGGAGAAATGGACTCCATGGGTGACCTTGCAGCGGCCATCATCGACCCCTCATACAAGAACATGAAGAAATCATTCCCAAAGGAGAAGCACCAGTTCTGGGAGTGGAAGCCACTTTCCCCGATACACCTTGAGTACGCGGCAAAGGACGGGTATGTTAGCTACGAGTTGTACCGTAGAATCCTAATCATCAAGAACGGGCTACGTCACCTCCACCAACAACTAATGAAAGAAAGACTCCGCCCACGTAAGAGCAATGACGAGGGATCTTCCAGCGGCTGGAAGCGCCGGAAGGGAAATAGTGGTTGGTAAATTGCGAGAAAATGGATGTCTACATTAAACTAATAGGAACTACTATTATCATAATTTGGATTGTATGAACCTATGTTGTAAATATGTTTGTTGTTGCTCAAAGATGATGTGTGTATTGTATTACTATTTTACGTTTGAACTTTGAACACAGTGATGTGCTCATGTACTAATTTGGATTGTATGAACCTATGTTGTAAATATGTTTGTTGTTGCTCAAAGATGCTGTGTGTATTGTATTACTATTTTACGTTTGAACTTTGAACACAGTGGTGTGCTCATGTACAAATGCATACTACGTTTTGCATGTCTAAATGCAATTAGTAAGTTATGTCTAAATGCAATTAGTAAGTTATGTCCCAGTACTGAGCAAGCATATATTGTATCCATGATTATAGAACAAAAGATATCTCGCGCGATATTGTATTATAATTTTCATACTCAACCTTTACAAGATGCATCATGCATTTACAAGAATATGTGATGATATCGTTGTAAACTTTCAGTACAATGCTTATTAAACATTTGCGTGAGCAATTCATAAATACCGCAGAAGATCATTCGGTACACAGTCACAAGCGACGAGAACTTTGTTACCTTAACCACATTGGAAAAAATCCTTGCCTCCATTTCACATCAAACACCGCTCCGTCCATTCAGAACATCCTTGCTATTGTACACAGCTTCCTCTCCGTACACCAGTTCTGCACGATGCCACAAAACTACACTATTGTGTGCAACTGACCTATTTACATGCGTGACTCACTAAGTGTCTACTCAATCCATGCTTGTGGTGCCACGCACCCGTGACCCTAGAGACTACACACCTGTGCATCATTAACCGAGCCCCTCTAACCAGATATTCGGACCGATGCCTCTACTGCCATACATCTGTGCCTCTAGAATCTTGACACCAGCAAGAGGGTTCAAAACCGTGCCTCCAGACAATCGTGCTTGTACTGACTGCACTTCCGTGCCTTTGTTTGCTTGATCAACGTGCCTCACTTGAAACCCACATTAACTCTACGTGCTCCGCACGCGTGATTGCCAATGCAACTTTGGTGCTGCACAGACGCGTCTCTCAGTATACCCGTACCTCCACAACCATGCTTGTACTGACTATAATTCCATGCCTCCGTTTTGCTCAATCCACGTGCCTCACATAAAACCAACAGTAACTCTACGTCCTACACACACACGTGCCTCTCGCATGAAACCCATAGTATCTCGCCCGTACAACTTTGGCGCTGCACACACGTAGCTCTCAGTATACCCGTGCCTCCTCACGACCATGCCTGCACTGACTTCAATTTCGTGCCTTCATTTGCTTAATCCACGTGCCTCACATAAAAGAGATACACAGCCGTGCCTCGGAGTAAACAACACACGTGCCTCTACTGTATTGATAACTATGACCCCAATTAAATAACATCCGTCCAAACGAACATCTTTAAAAGAGATGCACAGCCATACCTCTTCTACAAACATACAACAGCAATGAACACTTAGGTTCTTAGGTTATATCAAGACAACATTAACCCGTAGCATAGATTTTTAAACAAAATCCATTTATGTTCAAAGGCTATAACTAAGATCACTGCGGCAGAAGATTGAAGATAACAACAAGCCTCCCATCACGCTCTTTGAAAGTTATCAGCACCAAGCTGTTTACTTCAATAGACGATGCCTGGAGAAAATCACTGAAACCTTCTTGTTTGAACACCATTCTACTACCCAAGCCAATGAAGTAGGAGCAAGGAGTGCTCACATATATATCATCATCACCAGATTCCAAAGTAACTTCAAGGGTTAAAACGCCAGTCCTAGGAAAAGTCACAAACTCCTTCAAACTCCTCACAACAATACCAGGAATAACCTGACAAAAAACATGAAGCTATCAGAAATAGAACAAAAGTTAAAAACTATAAATAGAAGAGATAATAAAAATAAATAAATAAACAGAAACAAAGAAAAAACGGTGGAAAAAAATCTGACCATATGATGACCATTAACATTCATGGAATCAACTCTGTGAACAAAAGGACAACACGGTATGTAGACATCATCAAAGAGTTGACACCTCATAAAATACATCTGCTGATAATTAAGAAAAACACCACGGGTGTAATAACAACTCGCAACAAGTTCCATCTCGGAGTCGCTCAAACCATCAAGAGCTACAAAATATAATTACACAGGCTCAAGGGAACAGAAAAATCATCATGTGCAATAAAACAAGCTAAAAACTTCCTTAAAAATAAACCTTACCAACAGACGGTAAAGGAGACAACGCATCTCCACGACCAACACGATAAAAATCAATACCAATCCATGTTTCATAGTGTTCAAGCCTAATGGTCATTATATCAGGAGGACGAACACCATAATCACAGACCAATCGTTCCCAGGAAGGACCATGGAATTTACTCCTCAACCGACCATGACTAAACAGAACACCATACAAATAACCCTCATTGCACTGAAAAGCAAGATCAGTATCTTCGTCACCCCTCCTTATGGCTAAAGCCCTACACTCCTCGATGTAACGAGCAAGATGAGCTCTAACACTGCACGGAACATACAGCACAACAAATCAAAACAAGGATCATAATCAAAACCTAAACAGCATGAGCAGCACCAAAAGAAATAAACATGTGTGCCAAAAATTGAACAATTATAAAATGATATTCTTACAACACGCCTCCAATAACGCCAATCCAGGACCACACTGAACCCATCTACAGAAGAATCAACAGAAGAACACGGGCCACCAGGCATACGGCAAAAAGGACAAGCCATAACTGCAAGGAACACAATGATTATCAAAAACTAATCCCACAAAACCCAGTTGAAACTTGACATCTGATAGTGTTGGTAGTCCCCACCCGTAACTACCCCATAAATCTCCATATCCCGGAAATATAATGGGAACAAAAAGAGAAAAGTGAAAGGGAAACAGGGAACCCACGAAGGCAACCGGTAGGGAACGGCGATCACGCGAACGGGGAAGCGCGGTCGACGCTAAAGAAGGACCGCCGTAAAAGCAGGCAACAAGCGCGGCGGCCGGGACAGGGGCCGCCGTAACCACGCGACAAGAGCGGCGGCCGCGACGGACGGAGACGACGGCAAAGAAAGAACAGTGCTCCACGACGGTACGCCCAAACCAGAGAGAAAACAGATCTTAAAACATATCAAAAGGTTTTACAAAATATTAAAAGTATAAGGATTAAAGTGAAAAAAAGGAAAAAGCAGAAAGGGAAACCAGAAACCGGAAAACACGGAAGACGCCGTGCGCGTGACAAGTGTCGCGCGCAGAGCGCCTCGAAAAAGTCTCCCGACCGCTCCGCGCGTGACACTTGGCGCGCGGGGAGCGCTCCCCGACTAATCGTTGCGAGGAGCGCTCCTCAATTAGTGATTTCGTAGCCACTCTATCTCGTAGCTGTTTTTCTTTTGAGAATCACTACCTCGTAGTTGTTGATGATAAAAGAGAAGCGCGGAAATATTTAACAACAAATAGTAGTGTCGAGATTTGAAAAGATTTCTGAATTTTTTAGATATATTTTTTGAAAATTGTCAACAATTTTGAAATCCGAACATTTTTTGGAATTATGTGGAATACAAAAACAAATTTTGAAAATGTGTACCATTTTTTAAATCCCCTACGATTTTTAAAGTGCGAACACTTTTATAAAAGGAATAATTTCGGAAGCTGAACAAAATATAAAAGTGCGAACAGTTTTGTGAAAATTTGTTCCCATTTTTAAAAAGTTAGAAAGTGTTCGCACATTAAAATTTTATTCAGGTTTCAGAATTTGTTCACATTTTTACAAAGAAATGTTTCTGTTTCAAAAAATTCTTGTCTTGGAAAATTCTTCGCACTTATTTGTTTAGGTTTCAAAATTTTGTTTGCTTTTTTAAAAGTGTTCGCACATCAAAAAATGTTCGGGGATTTAAAAAATGGTTCATGTTTTCAAAACTTCTTTGTGTTCCTTTTTTGCTTTTAAGAACACTTGTATTTCAAAATTGTTGACCATTTCCAAGAAAATGTTCCGAAATTAAATGTTTCAAATCTCGACCCCGCAGTGTCTTATTAAATATGTTCGCGCTTCCAATTTACAACAAAAGTTATTAGCTAGGATGGTTGGTGGTATGAGCTTGGAAGCAGCAGGTCCCAAGTTCAAATCTTTGTTCACGATTTATATTTGTCTTGGGTATTTTTAAGTCGCGCGATATACTAAAAAGAAAAAGATGCTTTGCGCCTGATGGGCTGGCCCAGTCATAGCCTTACCAGCCACGTTGACAATCCCCTTGAAAAGACGCTTAAGGTTTAAAATATACTGGGATCTTATAGTTCGGTGTGCTAATTTCAGGGATTACAGTTTAGGGTCTGATTTAGCTTCCATCTACAAACTTAAGTTTTTTTTTTACTTTTTCCTTTTTTCCATCAACTTCATACATATACTCCACAAAATTTTGCGGTTCCACGAATTTGGAGTAGTCCACATCTTTAATGTATATATATACATAATCTATATATAGTCTATGAACGAGTGTAGCGACCCCTTTTTTACTGATTCCTGTAGGGTATCTCGATGATCAAATGTAATCGGGATTTTCGATTATGATCCACCTGTGGTAGCGCAGCTGCGGTAGTGCACACCTCGCGGAGGGCGTGCTTCCGCTGTTTTTTCGAGGTGTGCCTCGTATATCATGTACACATCCTTGACATCAGATGAGTATGGTGGTTTTCCTCACTAGGGCAGTACCCGCCATCACCATCATACGGCCGAGTTTCCCGAGGCACATATTTCCTGCTTTTGCGACCTTACAGAAGACCCATCATTCTGTGTGTATGTGGGTGGCTGGTCATGCCGACGTTGCAAGGTGTATGTCGCATGGCTGGTTGAGGATTTTGTCTAGCCGTGACCTATGATCGCTCCCGGCGTTCCGACACCTTTTCTAGGCGCCGACAAAGGTAATGGCAGCCGTGGAAGATCTTTGTCCATAGTTAGTATTAGGTAGAAGATGCTAATTTTTTATAATCCCATGTCATGTGCTGATGTTGCAGTCGAACACTTTGTGTTGCATTGTAGAGACAGTTTACAAATACAATGCATGTGGTTGTATGAATTTAATGTTGCTAACTGAGGTACCTGATTACGGAACCTCAAATTTAAAAGTGACCGCTCACCGTACGCAACGCGTTCACAGATGTTTGGAAGGCTGTATTTGATGTATCGGGCTATAGATGCCTTACCTAGATATCAAAATAGGGTGTCTCACGGTCTTGCAAAATATGATTGATTTGAGCACGACGTGCTGGCTACATTAGACCCTGAGTTTATTATTTAGATTATCGTTCCAAGTAATATGGGTTAAGCCAACTCGAACGTTGATGTACTGGTTTCGTCACAAGAAACGTACTAACCATTTACAAACCGTTCGCATGAGATCCTTAGTTTATCAATTATTATGACAGTTTCATAAATCTTATTGTTATGAAATACTCACTTCGTTTCATAATATAAAATTGTTTTGCAAACTAAAAACTACTCACTCCGTTTCTAAATATAAGTCTTTTTTAGAGATTTTAATATAGACTACATAAGAATTTAGAAACGAAGGAAGTAGCTTGCAAAACAATCTTATATTGTGAGACTGAGGGAGTAATACAGAAAACTTAACGAGCAAACATTCACGCATATATTGTTCTGTGCTACCTGACACCGAGACACGGGCGCTTAATCTGAGCTGCTTTATTCCGAGACGCTTAGGAAATGCGAACCGTTTTGGCTGTATTCTATGTTCCACGCAAGCCTGATCCCTGACCCGTCAAGTCCTGGGAACTACTGGCCGAGTGCAGGTGTCATGACGACACGTCTAATCTCCTGGCCAAAGTGCTAATGGCAGTGAGCCTAGCTCGGCACGGCCATGAGCCCGTGCATGACCCGTTCAATCTGAAGCAGCTTTCTTTTCATCCACCGCGTCGTGATATGCACCGAGATGGCCAATCTGCCCCCTCCCGCCCGGTGGAAATAACGAAATAGCACTTCTTGCCCCCCCATTCTTTCGCTCTTCTTTGATTTAATTTCTAGACTAGAAACTCCCTTCTTTGGAATGCAAATGCCGAAATGCCTGAGCGGGTTTCCTAGCGATGCACCAGCTCGCTTCCCTTTCTTTCTCTTCTCCTGGTCTTTTTCTTTTTCTTTCCCTCATCCTAGTCTTGCTTGTAATGATCTTCAACTTCGTATTTTCGTTAAGCAAATAATGAAAAGGAATGCCCGGTTGAAAAAAGAAATGCCTGAGTGACAAGCTCTGCAAGTACCGCATGTTATCTTCCGCCCACGTAGGAGAACGAAACAAATCAATTTATCAAAGAGCGGCGAGAGATTCACAAAAGACTTGGAGCGAGCCCGTACTTTGTGGACCACACATTTGCAATTCTGGGGTCGAATGAATGGTTTAGCCCTTAATTACCTTGGATTTTGTGATGTATCAGTCCACCTTCATTTCGCACATATAGCCTCACGGAGGGATTAAAGAAGATTGAGAGGAAATTTCACTTGTAAGAGATTTAATTCTCCGTAGCCCCCACTATACCAAACAAATTTTAAAAAGGTCATATTTGGTAAAAATAGCTAAAAGTAGCTGATTGCTTTGTAGAGGATGGCCAAACTGCGGTCTTTGCCAACTCTGTAAAAGGGATCCGAAATCTCCTGCTCATCGCATGTTCAATTGTCCTTACACTATTAAAGTTTGGAACATGGTCTTCGACTGGTTAGGAGTACAATCGGCGACTCCAGGCTGGAGTAATCTCCAGACTATCAAGCAATGGTGGACCTTAAATGATGGAATGCAAAAAAAATCCGGGAAGGCCAACAACTCTCTGTTGATGCTCATATGCTGGGAAATTTAGAACGAAAGGAATGATAGGGTCTTTCGCTTCAAAGCATCACTTTCTTCTAGAGTGGTCGCGACGATTAAGGATGAGACAAAGACTTGGGTTATCGCCAGGGTTAGATTGCTAGAAAACTTAATTCCAAGAGAGTGATGCCAATTTTTTCAGACCTGAATGGTCCTGTAACCTTTAAAACTATGCCCGACTTCTTTTTAGTTAATGAGATGAGGCAAAGCTTTTGCCTCCACTAAAAGAGATTATTTTGGCTGAACTTTAAAAATGGTTCAATTTTGTTGCTGAAATGTCATTTTACTAGGGACGGGGCAGATAAGTAAAAATACAAGATTCGCCTCGAAAGAGCGATGCGAACTGTGTGCACCCCAATAATTCTACACTTACGGGCAAACTCTCCACGGAAACCACTTATGGACTGCCCTCCACCAGTCTCTCTTCCTCCCTTGATTTTCAGTGCGGGACCCACCCTTTACTGGTTCCAATCGATGTGTCCCAGCTCTGCCCGTAACTCCATTCAGTAGGAATGAGCGCGTAAGTGTAGCATTGCCGGTGCGCACCCTGGGGGTAAGGCCAACTCCACCGCGCGACCCTATCCTGTCCGGCCCCGTCCGTTTGGGGTAAAAGGGACAAAAGAGGCGGCCCAGCGCGCGGGAGCAAACGTACTTTTATCCGTTTTGTGTCCGCTTTTGACCCATCCGTGACCCAAGTTTGCGCCGCTTTTGGGGTGAAACGGACGCCACGTGGACGCGCGGGTCGTCTGCGCGTGTCCTCCCCTGGCCCGCCCGTCGGTGGCACAAGGCGGGCCTTTTTCTATCCGCCCCCCTCCCTCCCTTCGGCCGCACCCCCTCCACTCTTCCCCACTCTTCCCCTCGCTGCCGCCGCCGCCGCTGCTGCACCCCCTCCACTCTGCCGCCGCTGACGCGAGCTCGCCCAACCCCTTCCCCTCGGCGCCGCCGAGCTACCCAACCACGGCCACCTGATTTGCGCACCCGCCGGCCGATTTTGGGGTGGATCCGGTCGGTCTTGAGCTCGGCCGGCTGTGGGAGGCCGGGCCGCGCCATGGACTGGCCGGACACCTCGCCGGAAGGCCCTAGCAGGGCCGCAAGGCCACATGCAGGCAGTGGCTCCTCCTCTAGCCGCTCGGATCTGCATCATTGGTGGTCCGCCGGCAGATACACGAATGTCGGTCGGCTGGGCTCGGTGCTTGCCCAAAAGCTCGTCGGCGCACCGTTGCCACTCATTAAGTGCGACCATTGCCCAAGGATAGTCGTGCGCTGCGTGTTTACAACGCCGGAACATCCCGGATGGGTGTTTATCAAGTGCTTAAACAATGGGTATGCGCTTTTCTTAGCTTCGGTTTGTGCTCTAGATTTGACTAGTTGTACTAACTTCAAATTTTGTTGTGTAGAATGGATGCAAGTTTTCGTATTGGGAAGAAGAATACATCGATATATTGATAGAGCGAAATTTAGTACATGTTCGTGCACTTTTAGCTAGCATAGAGGCTGTAAATGAGACAAGTGCACTTGTTGCTAGATTAGAGGCTAGACACGAGACTAGGTCTGAGAAAGCAACATCTACTCCTGGCTTGAAGAAGAAAGGAGGATGTCAGATCGAGCCTCCTCCACAGATCAACAATGAGTGCATCGAGAAGGCCCTAACCCAACTCAAGGGGGCAATTATGGAAGTTGGCTATCTTCTAAAATGTATTCTTATTGTTCTTATTTTCTTTGGCCTTGCTTTACTAGTCAAAATGTGATGATGTATTGTCATGTATCAAAAATGAATGAAAAAAAAATTAAAGACTTGCAAAGAAAAAATGCACGCAGACAGGATGCGGCCGGGATGCGTCCGCGCGCTGGGCGCACGGCCACCGTATCCCAGGATACGCCCGGACACGACTCCAAATCCTTATCCAAATGGATAGAATCCGGACAAAATGAACGTCCGTTTTGGGGTCGCGCGGTGGAGTTGGCCTAAGGTGGTGGCACACGTCCGCGGGCCAAAGCACTACAAAAACCCAAGCCGGCCACCACCCTTCTTCACTTCTGCTTACCGACGAGGCCAAGCAGAAGCACCATCTTGACTAGCCCCATCCCATCGCCCCAATGGCAGCAGCAATTCCCAGCGCCACCCGGACCAGCCCAGACGACTGCTACTGCACCGAGCCCGGCTGTGGCTTCCAGGCCCCGCCGCGGGCGCTCCTCGACCACCTCGTCGCCGTGCACTCCCTGCGCGCGGCCAGAATCTCCTACGGCGACCAGTACGAGCTCGTCGTGCCGGCGTCGGAGCGCCGGATCCTCCTGCTCGCGGAGAAGGACGAGCGCGTGTTCCTCCTGGCCGTAGGCGACGCCCACGGCTGGGGCCCGTCCGTCAGCTCCGCCGACGGCGACGAGAACCGCGCGTTCAAGGCGATCTCCGTGCTGTGCCTCAGGGCGAACGCGGCCGCGGAGGCGGGGCCGCAGTACGTGACCGAGCTCTCCACCGCAGGTGAGACGATGTCGACGGAGTCAGCCGTGTGGAGCTCGCCGGGGCCGTGCGAGGCCCCCCTGAAGTCCATTCTGCCGGCGACCCTGCACGGGGCGTCCAAGGACGTGCATCTCCGCGTACGCATCAGCGTCGCGAAAAAGTCGCGGTTCTGGAAAAAGTTTCGTCACTCTTGCAAGTTCGGATTCCTCGGAAGACTTTGTTGTTGTGTCAAGGTATATCGGACGGGTAACTCGGTGACATATGTCAGTTGCATCTGAACACCTCTGGTTAGCAGCCGACTATAGTATGTTGCGTGCGTGGCACTATATGCTTGGATATGTATGGCTGTTAAATCTGTTACTAAATGCCTTAAGTAGTTAAGTTGCCCTGGATGGGCATGGGAAATGCTGATTAGGACTATGTGAGCTTCGTCTTGTATGTTGTTGCGTTGCGTTGTTTTCTTTTCTAACCAGGCTAAATCCCTTTCCATTGCGAATGAACGGAAATACATAAGCTCGAGAAACATTGTCAGGGGAAAGGAAAGAGATTGCGTTCCGTTGTGGATGGGTCATGGGTTTGATGTATCCTAGCAGCTACACTAGTCAACGTCAGTGTTAATCTAGCTTACCAATCTTTTTGTAGCCGAATTAAGCTTAGTCTTGGCTTCCAAGGATAAACCCTAGATAAGCTACAGGTGAATCTGAATATACAAGCCATGGATGACCTAAAAAAAGTCAAATGATAAGTGTCACACATGTGGCACCAAGCTCTCCGACCGGGAAAGCCTAAAACGCACACATGAGCATACGTAGCTTAGGATTGATAGGGACATCTATTATATCCTTTCTCTCAACAGAAATAAAAAACATCAGCAATCTCCATCACCAGTTCACCACAATGTAAATGATCCGACGTTGGTCAGGCCCGACCATAAGTAGACATGTCAACTATGTGACTATTACTCATCAATAAATAAAAATGGATGTCCATCACTGCGATGATGCAGAGGCCCGAGGTTTAACCTCTTTTTATTTTATTTTTACTCAAATCAGCATCAGACGCGCAGCAACATATTATCCTGCGTTGCAAATGTTATCAAATTAGCATTCGGAGTAACAAGATATACAGCCTAGCAACTGCCGGATATAACAATGCGTTCTATGAAATCTGTTCAGAGCATCTGTGTATACCAGATTAGCAGTTCACCGATTGTTCGTCCTATGCCGCTGTTGTGTATTCAAATGCACGCGATCCATTGATCCTCTGTGGACTCCGTGTGCTTCCGTTAACAAATTATTAGGGAAAAGGAAATACTGAACCGCCGTCTCGTCCAAATAACTGAATCACGGTGTGTCACTGTACATATTTCCCTCTACTAAATGAAAAGGCAGCGCTCCTGTCAGTTCTTCAAAAAAAAAAAAACACGGTGCGTCATTTGATCCGGCAGGAGCACACACCGTACATGAGTTTTTTTTTAACATGGTACATGAGATTTCTATTCTATCCATCTCCTCCTGATCTACTCGGGAAACACATAGTCACATGCCAATACACTGGAGAGCAAGGGTGCCGACGGGGCCTAACTCGTGAGCCGCACGCTCAAACACCGTCCTCAGTGACTTCTTCACCTCGTCGTCAGCGAACACAAACTCCACAGCTCCCTGGGCTAGACGAAATAGCTCGGTCTTGCTAAGACCTGACGAATTACACACCGGATGCAATGTTTAGAGTCGGTGTAAGCAAGTATATGTTCTTGGAATTACTGAGGAATAACCTCTGATTGATTTTCTGGGTACTGTTTCTAAGAGAAATGAGCGCATACCAAAGGTAGACGCGGCGAGGTAATACTCATTTGAGAGGCTCGTTGAAAAGAGGCCACAATCGTCGGTGCATATCGACAGAGGGTGTTTCGCGTTGTAGAGGTCAGCTGCACAAGTTTGGAAACTCGGAATGTTAAGATGCTTGCTGGGGTTAGTTTTATTTATCAATGATTTTGGGTTCTGCATTGTCAGATACAGACCAAAGTGATGACGCTCAAGAGAAGGGGTGCCTCCGGTCATAACATTGGAGGTTAAACATATCTCCACCTGCAGAATTTCGTCTTGGAAGTTAGGTAAGCATGGCTGACATAGAATAGCTACAGATAATGAAAGGCGAGGAACAGAAATGAGGTCACCGGGATCACTGATGACTTGAGCTTCTTCCACTCTTCGTCGTCGAGGCAGCAGACATGACCCAGCCTTTGAGGGCAGAAGTCCAGCATTGCTTGGATCTCCTTCCTGTTTGGTACCTGTTGTTCACTAGTAATATTTAATTTCATTGGCCAAATAATATATGTAAAGATTTGCAAACGGTACTTTGAGAAAATAATGATAATAAGAAAACAGTGTGTTTTGAATTGTCTAAATGTATTTTCATACCTCACCACAGTGAATTGTGGTGGGGATTCCCAGCTCTTTAGCATGTTCTAGAGCAGGCAGGTATGTCTCCCTTCACAAATTTTGAAAACATCATGCAATATTAGCACATAAATAGCTAACATGTTTTCATTTAGTTCGAGCCAGATATAAAATATTTCTTACCATTCCCCTATAACTGGATTGCCAGAGAGATCAATGCCAATTACACCCTGGTCCTTCATTTCCATGGCTAAATTAACCTGATGAAAGGAAGTAAACTATTAAATATGTTTCAAGATTTGTTCAGAGTATAGGCTGAAGTGGAAGATCAACATACAGTATCCAATGCAGCAGAAGTTGTCTCATGACGGTCAATACTCAGAAGGAGCCTAACATATATCTTCTTTCTCTTTGTGTCGCCACCCAAATCACTCATTGGTGTACAACTTAATTTTTCATTGTTTAGAAGAGCATCAACGTCTTCAACAGACTTATGACCTTTTACAACAGCATTCATGTAGGATCGCTTTGTTATCCCCTTGGCTTCATTATTCTAGCCGGTGAGAGCAAAAGAGACACAAAACTAGTCACGTTGCGCACAGACTTGTAGAATTGTGAACTAATATGAAAAATAATCCAAAAGTAGCACCTTAGGCGTCGTCCTTATTTCTAAATACACAACATTCTCAGCAGCAAAATCTCCCACAACCTGCTAGTTTTGTCTGAACAATTAACTGAAGAAATGTTGTGTACAACAATGTGAAATAACGCAAATAACGATTAACATGCCTCCTTGGCGATTCTTGTTACTGTATCATGGTCAGTTGTAAGTATATGAAACAAATCAAAGAGCCTAACACACTCTGGGAGACATCTGTCATCTGTTGAAAATTTAAAACCAGAGTTAATAAGCAGACATGGAATTCAAGCCATACAAATAGTACAATTGCAAACAGAGAAATATAAGTACACAATTTGAAAGATGTTCATATTTGGTTCATAGCATGTTTTGATATGACTTATGGGTAGGTAGCATTGGAAAACGGCATGGAAATGGTCCACTTACTCTTCATGATCACATCCTTAACATCTTCAAGGACAATGACTCCTTTGTCACCTAGTTCTTTTGCTAGTTCTCTATTCAAGAAATGGCAACAAAAGGATATCAATTTCTAGAAATAGAAATATCAACTCCAATGGAAATACTAACATGCCAAGATAGCATTGTTAGAAGACAAGAAAGTAGAATACTGACAACTGAATGGTACCGAACAAAACCAGAGGTGTTTTATATGATAGTACTAATTTATACATTGTTGAAAATGTTGCGCGTTTTTGTGCGTATTAGAGAAAAGAGAAGTACGTGTTGAAGACAATGCAGTTATTGCGCCCTGAAATCACCATGGTAGTAAAATTGGTAGGTGATTTAAGTAGCTAGGGAGCATCCATCAGACTATGACACTATCACAGAACAGTTTCAGTACCCACATGGCATCTAACTTCCTCTGTCCCAAATGATAAGACGCTTTTGGTATGCTAAATTTTCGAAAATCTTAGGTGATGAATCGTTCAGCAAAACTTTCTTCCAAAAAAATCGTTCAGCAAAACGATCTGGGAGAGCGGTAGCAGACGCTGTTGGCCCCAAGGATGCAAACGAACGAAGCCAAGATCAGTCCAACTGCACTGCTCTAGCCTCGGATAAGAAGGCCTTGTCCACCGGATGGAAGGCACGAAGGACCGGGCGCTGGGGTTGAGGGGTGGCCGGGAAGAGGAGGGGAGAGGGAGCGGTACTGACAGGAGGGTGGAGTTGCGGACGGAGCCGTTGAGGTGGGCGTGGAGCTCCACCTTGGGGAGGGCGACGCACCACTCCCTCATCTCCTTCTCAGCCTCCGAAGTCTGAGTCTCCATGGCCGCCGGCTTCGTTTTGCTCCGGCGTCTCCCCGGCGCTCGCCTCGCCTTGTATGATTGGTTTCGTGTCGCTCGAGTCTTTGCGGGGCCAGAGCACGGAGGCAAAAGTGCGCAGCCGCCTGGCAAAATTGTAAAAACATCCGCCAATGATAACAGCAGCAATCTCCACACCACAATGTAAAAGATCCAACCTCGGTCGACTGAATTGCAAAAGCCATCAACATTGAAGTCCAGGTTTGTAGGAGACACACTTCTATAGGTTTGTGCTAAAAACGACTAATTTTGCATCTAAGTTTTTGCAAGAAACACTAGTGGGCAGCTTAGGTCGTTTTGAACACGATTATGACAGGTGGGTCCCCTGGACAGGGTGACGTGGTAAGAAAAAAGCCAATTACACCCCAATACAATTTTGTTTTGCAAAATGACCCCTAGAAAAGTAATCAGGTCCTCCGTGACCTTAATCTCCCACCGGTCCGGTGGTGGACGCCAGCGGCCACTCCCTCCCCGTGCGCGGCGGGGCACAAGGGAGGTTCGACGTGGTCGGCGACGGGCAGGACGCCCTGGATCCGATGGCAGTGTGGGTTAGGCCTTGTACAATGCAATGTTCTTAGGGAGGTGCTTAGAGAAATAAACCAGGCTTTTCTCAAACACCGGTGCTTATTTGTACAGGGTAGACGTTTAATTAGGCGTCTCTCTTTTAAAAATAGGCACTGATGTTTCAGAAAAAACCGGTTTATTTTTCTAAGCATCTAGCATTGTACAAGGCCTTAGGACGGCAGTGCAACAAAGCTCTGCACGGCGGCGATTGAATATCAACGGTGTTGTTCCTGTAGGAGAACGATGACGACGGCACACATCAAAGAGAGATGGAAGAGATAGGGGGCGGGCACCTGCGGCGGAGGAGCTCACCGTCGAGGGTCGGCAGGCTGCACGGCAGCAAGGTGCAAGGGCAAGCAGTGAAGCCGTTGAGGGGGGGGGGGGGGGGGGGGCGTGGTGGAGCTGTTGCTCGTGGCCTGGCCTGATGGCCTCAGCCCGCACGCTTGCGAGCTCGAGCGTGCCGGCTGCGGAGCTCGCTGCTGCTCCTGGCCCTCTGTCACAACCGTATCCTCTTTCTTTCTTTTTTACAGAAAAGATAACCTTATTCTCTTCTATAATTTAATCTATGTTATTCTGTCTATTTGTGATCCATTATGTCGTGCCACGTCATTCTGTTCAGTGGGTCCTGCCTGTCATAAATGTTATTAAAATGAGCGAAGCGGATGACTAGTGGTTTCTGCAAAAAAATTAGGCTTCAAATTAGTGTTTTTTGGCACAGACATGTAGAAGTGTGTTTCCTACGAATCTAGCCTTCAATATCGATGGTTTTTGCAATTCACTCAACGTTGGTCAGGCCCGGCCATAATAGACATGTCAACCATGTGACTATTACGTGATTAATAAAAATGGTTGTGCATCAATTAATAATAGACATGTCAAACATCTCAACGTTGCCTAGGGGTTTATCACTTTATCTTCCCTTTTGATTACTATTTTTACTCAAATCAGCATCAAGAACCAAGAAAGACACGCAGCAATATATTATTACCCTGCGTTGCAAATGTTATCAAATTAGCATTCGGAGTAACAGGATATACGGCCTAGCAACTACTACCAGGTCTATAACAATGGGTTCCATGAAATGTGTTCAGAGCATCTGTATACCAGATTGGCACTCCACCGACTGTTCGTCCCTATGCCGCTGCTGTGTACTGTGCAATTGTGCATTCAAAAAAAAAAATGCACGCGATCGATGTGGACCCCGTATGCTTCCGTTGACACGAACCAAACCGAACAACTGTTCTGGTTCAGGGAAAATGGAATACTGAATCGCCGTCATGTCCAGGTAACTGAATCACGGTGCGTCATTTGATCCGGCACGGGCGCACACCGTACTACGTGAGATTTCTATTCTATTCATCTCCTCCTGATCTACTCCGGAAACACACAGTCACATACCACTAAATTACTAATACACTGGAGAGCAAGGCCGACGGAGGAGGCCTAACTTGCGAGCGTCTCCGCCGCCGCACGCTCAAACACCGCCCTCAGTGACTTCTTCACCTCGTCGTCGGCGAACACGAACTCCACAGCGCCCTGGGCTAGCCGAAACAGCTCGGTCTTGCTAAGGCCTGACAAATCGCAGACCGAATTCAAAGCTCAGAGTCAGTAAACAAGTATATGTTGGGATTAATGAGGAATAACTCTGATTGATTTTACAGGTACTGTTTCTAAGAGAAATGGGCATACCGAAGGTAGACGCGACGAGGTAATACTCATTTGAGAGGCTCGTCGAAAAGAGGCCAGAATCATCAGTGCATATCGACAGAGGGTGTTTCGCGTTGTAAAGGTCAGCTGCACAAGTTCAGAAACTCGGAGCGTTAAGATGCTTGCTGGGGTTAGATTTCTTTTTGTCAAGGATGTTGGGTTCTGCATTGTCAGGTACAGACCAAAGTGATGAAGCTCCAGAGAAGGGGCGCCTCCGGTCATAACATTGGAGGTTAAACATATTTCCACCTGCAGGTCTCGAAAGTTAAGTAAACATGGGTGCCATAGAATAGCTACAGACAGTGAAAGGCGGGGAACAGAAATAAGGTCACCGGGATCATCGATGACTTGAGCTTCTTCCACTCTTCGTCGTCGAGGCAACAGACATGACCTAGCCTTTGAGGGCAGAAATCCAGCATTGCTTGGATCTCCTTCCTGTTTGGTACCTGTTGTTCACTAAGCTCTAATTTCATCTGCCAAATAATATATCGCATATGTAGAGATTTGCAAATGGTACTTCAAGAAAATAATGATAATAAGGAAACAGTGTGTTTGGGACATGTCTGAATGTGTTTTCATACCTCACCACAGTGAATTGTGGTGGGGATTCCCAGATCTTTAGCATGTTCTAGAGCAGGCAGGTATGTCTCCCTTCACAAATTTTGAAAATATTAGCACATAAATAGTTATCATGTTTTCATTTAGTTCAAGTCAGATATAAAATATTCCGTACCATTCCCCTACAACTGGATTGCCAGAGAGATCAATGCCAATTACACCCTGGTCCTTCATTTCCATGGCTAAATTAACCTGACAAAAGGAAGTAAATTATTCAATATGTTCCAAGATTTGTTCAGAGTATAGGCTAAAATGGAAGATCAACATACAGTATCCAATGCAGCAGAAGTTGTCTCACGACGGTCAATACTCAGAAGGAGCCTAACATATATCTTCTTTCTCTTTGTGTCGCCACTCAAATCACTCATAGGTGTTTCATCGTTTCTTAAGTTAGAATCAAATAGAACAACGTCGACGTCTTCAACAGACTTAAGTCCTTTAACAACAGCATTCATGTATGATCTCTTGGTCATCCCCTTTGCTTCATTATTCTAGGCGGCGAGAGCAAAAGAGACAAAAAAAACTAGTCACCTTGTGCACGGACTTGTAAAATTGTGAACTAATATGAAAAGAAATTCAGAAAATAGTACCTTAGGTGTCGTCCTTATTTCCAAATACACAACATTCTCGGCAGCAAAATCTCCCACAACCTGTTAGTTTTGTCTGAACAATTAACTGAAGAAATGTTGTGTAGAACAATGTGAAATAACGCAAATAATGATTAACATGCCTCCTTGGCGATCCTTGTCACTGTATCATGGTCAGTCGTAAGTATATGAAACAAATCAAAGAGCCTAAAACACTCTGGGAGAGATCTGTCATCTGTTGAACATTTAAAACCATAGTCAATAAGCAGACATGGAATTCGAGCCTTACAAATATCACAGCAGAGAAACATAAGTAGTACAAAATTTCAAAGATATGGATACTTGGTTCATAGTATGTTTTGATATGAGTTATGGGTAGGTAAAGCCTTAGAGAAAACGACACGAAAATGGTCCACTTACTCTTCATGATCACATCCTTAACATCCTCAAAGACAATCACTCCTTTGTCGCCTAGTTCTTTTGCGAGTTCTCTATTCAAGAAATGGCAACAAAAGGATATCAATTTCTAAAAATATAAATATTAACTCCAATGGAGACAATCCGGTTTTTCCATCTCATAGAAATTCTAACATGTCAGGTAGTATTGTTTTGTTTTTTGCGGGAAGTCACGGTAGTATTGTTACAAGACAACAAAATAGAATATTGACAAATGAATGGCACGGAACAAAATTACGATATTACTGATAATAGATTCCCTAACATTGCACGTTCCCTTTGGAAAATGATGCGCGCTTTGGTGTGTATTCGAAGAAAAATAGAAGTACATATTGAAGACAATGGCGTTATTGCGCCTAGAAATCATCATGGTGGTGAAATTGGTAGTACTAGTACTAGATGCTATAAATGTCAGGTGAGCAAAACAATCTGGGAGAGAGGGAGCAGGCGCTGCTGCTGAGGATGCAGAAGAACCGAACCAAAATCACTGCGACTTCAATTGCACTGCTCTAGCCTCGGATAAGCAGACCTTGGCTACCGAACGGAAGATACGAAGAAGAAGCCGGGTCTGGGGTTGGGGAGGGGGGGGAGCGGTACTGACAGGAGGGTGGAGTTGCGGACGGAGCCGTTGAGGTGGGCGTGGAGCTCCACCTTGGGGAGCGCGACGCACCACTCCCTCATCTCCTTCTCCGCCTCCGAGGTCTCCATGGCCGCCGGCTTCGTCTTGCTCCGGCGTCTCCCCGGCGCTCGCCTTGTATGATTGGTTTTGTCTCGCTCCAGTCTTTATGGGGCCAGAGTGCAGACACAAAGGTGCGCAGCCGCCTGGCAAAATTATAAATGCTGGTCGATTTCTGGACCACCCGATTCTGCGCTGAGATCAGTGATGGGCTTTAGACTAGCTACAATGGAGAGTAACATACACATATCCCTAGACTATGTTACTATCTTCATAGTGGGTAGTAATTTAAGTGTGATAACATGCAAGGATTCATTTATTAGGTTATAAACTCATATTGCATTGAGACATGTGATGTTACAGTAACTAGCTAAGTTACTACAACTATCTCTCTCCTCATTAACTCATTATCACACAAGCAAATTTGCTGAGTTGGACTCGATGTTGCTGCTGAAGTTACTCCCACTGTGGCTAGTCTTATGCGGCTCGTCCAACACGTCCTCGCCTCCCCATTGTTCACAAGTTTTTTTTTCTTGAACCATCGTTCAGAAGAGTGTGCCGGCAGCATATCACAAAAATCGCATCAGTGTGCTGGTGCGCCTTTTCTTATTTCTTTTTCTTCTATCCTTTCTTATTTCCTTTTCTTCTGTCCTTGATCTACGGATCATCGCCTTTGTCACATTTCCAACTGCTCCCTGCTTAAAATCAATGAAACACCAGCCAAGGCTGCCCTTTCAAAAAAAAGTCTTGGTGGTAGAAAACGGAATTTACTCTAAAAAAGTAGTCCCTAGTTGATAAGTTTGTGGAACTATGTATTGTATGATGATTGTTCTAATGGTCCCTAGTTGACTAGTATACGACTCGGTTGATGACTATGTTTCACAAGTCATGTGCATGGAGATGCTAAACCGATAGTATGGGATCGGGGATGGAGATCACCGAGCCGGACAGACCCACTTTGAGACGCGGCGAGATATAGTCATCTGTTAGTCTCAAGTGCATTGTCTATGCCATGTCCTAGACCTGAGGTCCTCGCATGTTCTCGGGATGAGGATCGACTCACTTAGGGTCTATCAAACGCTACTCCGTAACTGGGTAGTTATAAAGGTAGCTTTCGGATGAGTCGTGAGACATGCCGCGAGACATGGTTGACCAAGATGGAATTTGCCCCTCCTATTTGGAGAGATATTCTCTGGGCCCTCTCGAGTGATCAGATTCAGAAAGCATGGCCATGCGACTTGGGTTAAGTCTTAACCCAGTTCGGGAATCTGTATCATGGTTTCGAGAAGAGAGGTCGACCTATCACAAGGGTGACAAGTATTCGCCTTGAGCTCGACAACAAATATCGTGAGGCAAAAGGAAAGTTGCATATGCCACATTGTTGAGGTTCGTCAAACGACTTTACGCCCACATGGGAGTTGGCACATTCTGCTAGGAGCCGCTACCAACTATCGACTCTGGTCGTGTCCATGTGTACGTGAACCTATAGGGTCGCACACTTAAGGGGCTGCAGCCCATTCGGATTGGATCTGAGTGGAAAATGGATGTGGACTCCTAGTGGGCTCAAGTGTTGAGCCCACCTCGAAGGTCTATATAAAGGGTAGTGGGCACACCACTTAGGGTTGATAGTATTGAACCCTGGTTAGCCATCGCCACTCCCCACGCCCATGCCGCGCGACCGGACCTAGCAGTCCGCCGCTCGACGCTGCTCCCCGTACGTGTGTATACCTTGGAGTCATCGCATCTGCGGTGCTTGGACGAACCATTCGAGGGAACCGCGAGGTGCCGTTCGCGGGAGATCACCGTTCACGGGTCTTCGCTGTTCCCAGGAGATCGGCTACACGCATCACCAACTCTACTTCCGCTGCGATGACTGCGTGTCTAGTGGTAAACCCGATCCCGTGATCTATTTCCAGTAGCATGATCTTGGGTGCGCGGTAGAAAATTTTATTTGGCGCTAGCGTAGCGTACCGCGTATTCCAACATAAACCACTCTCGAGCCCTCTCAACTAGCGAGGTGGGACTAAACTTTTGGCCGCGACATGGGCAGCAAGAGGCCTTTGGTCCCGGTTGGTGCCACCAACCGGGACTAAAGGGGTGCATTAGTAACGGTTCGTGGCACCAACCGGAACCAATGCCCCCCTTTAGTCCCGGTTGGTGCCACCAACCGGGACCAAAGGCCTCTGCTTTCCGCCCTTTGGACTGCTAAAAAGAGACATTTGGTCCCGGTTGGTGGCACCAACCGGGACTAAAGGGGGCATTGGTCCCGGATGGTGCCACGAACCGGAACCAAAGCTCTGGGTATATAACCAAAACTTGTGAAAATTTTCATCTTCATCTCGCAGTTGCCCCCGATGACCCCTCGATGACATCGACGCTGCCAGGCTGCCCCGACGCCACCCGCCGCCCCTGCCGTCACCGTCACCCGCGCCCGTTGTCGCCGTCGCCCACGCCATCGCCCTCGCCTGACACCGTCGCCGCGCGCCGCCCCTGCCCCAACGCGCGACGCCCCTGCTCCTGTCCCGACGCCGTCGCCCGCGCCCTCGCCTGACGCCGTCCCCGCTGATACGTCTCCGACGTATCTACTTTTCCAAACACTTTTGTCCTTGTTTTGGATTCTAACTTGCATGATTTGAATGGAACTAATCCGGACTGATGCTGTTTTCAGCAGAATTGCTATGGTGTTATTTATGTGTAGAAACAAAAGTTCTCGGAATGACCTGAAACTTCACGGAACATCTATTCAGAAATAATAAAAAATCCTTGCAAAAGATGAAGACCAGGGGGCCCACCACCTGTCCATGAGAGTGGGGGCGCGCCTGCCCCCCTATGGCGCGCCCCTACCTCGTGGGTGTTGGAAATATGCCCTAGAGGCAATAATAAATTAGTTATTATTATATTATATTTCATTGTTCATGATAATCGTTTATTATCCATGCTAGAATTGTATTGATAGGAAACTCAAATACATGTGTGGATACATAGACAACACCATGTCCCTAGTAAGCCTCTAGTTGACTAGCTCGTTGATCAATAGATGGTTACGGTTTCCTGACCATGGACATTGGATGTCGTTGATAACGGGATCACATCATTAGGAGAATGATGTGATGGACAAGACCCAATCCTAAGCCTAGCACAAAGATCATGTAGTTCGTATGCTAAAGCTTTTCTAATGTCAAGTATCATTTCCTTAGACCATGAGATTGTGCAACTCCCGGATACCGTAGGAGTGCTTTGGGTGTGCCAAACGTCACAACGTAACTGGGTGGCTATAAAGGTTCACTACAGGTATCTCCGAAAGTGTCTATTGGGTTGGCACGAATCGAGACTGGGATTTGTCACTCCATGTAAACGGAGAGGTATCTCTGGGCCCACTCGGTAGGACATCATCATAATGTGCACAATGTGATCAAGGAGTTGATCACGGGATGATGTGTCATGGAACGAGTAAAGAGACTTACCGGTAATGAGATTGAACAAGGTATCGGGATACCGACGATCGAATCTCGGGCAAGTATCGTACCGCTAGACAAAGGGAATTGTATATGGGATTGATTGAATCCTTGACATCGTGGTTCATCCGATGAGATCATCGTGGAGCATGTGGGAGCCAACATGGGTATCCAGATCCCGCTGTTGGTTATTGACCGGAGAGTTGTCTCGGCCATGTCTGCATGACTCCCGAGCCCGTAGGGTCTACACACTTAAGGTTCGATGACGCTAGGGTTATAGGGAAAGTATGTACGCGGTTACCGAATGTTGTTCGGAGTCCCGGATGAGATCCCGGACGTCACGAGGAGTTCCGTAATGGTCCGGAGGTAAAGATTGATATATAGGAAGTATGGTTTTGGCCACCGGAAGTGTTCCGGGCATCACCGGTAGTGTACCGGGACCACCGGAGGGGTCCGGGGGTCCACCAGGTGGGGCCACCAGCCCCGGAGACCTACATCGGCCAATAGTGGGAAGGGACCAGCCCCTAGGTGGGCTGGGGCGCCTCCCACCAAGGCCCAAGGCGCCTCCAAGAGGGGAGGGGGGCAAACCCTAGGGCAGATGGGCCCTAAGGCCCACCTCAGGTGCGCCTCCCCCTCTCCCCCTTATGGCCGCCACCCTAGATGGGATCTAGGGCTGCCGCCACCCCTAGGGAGGAAACCCTAGGTGGGGCGCAGCCCTCCCTCTCCCCCTATATATAGTGGAGGCAAAGGGGCAGCCCAACACATGAAGTTCCTCCCCTGTTGGCGCAGCCCTACCCCTCTCCCTCCTCGTCTCTCGTAGTGCTTGGCGAAGCCCTGCTGGAGTCCCGCGCTCCTCCACCACCACCACGCCGTCGTGCTGCTGCTGGATGGAGTCTTCCCCAACCTCTCCTTCTCCCCTTGCTAGATCAAGGCGTAGGAGACGTCACCGGGCTATACGTGTGTTAAACGCGGAGGTGCCGTCCGTTCGGCACTAGGATCATCGGTGATTTGGATCACAACGAGTACGACTCCATCAACCCCGTTCACTTGAACGCTTCCGCTTAGTGATCTACAAGGGTATGTAGATGAACTCTCATTCCCCTCGTTGCTACTCCATAGATTGATCTTGGTGATGTGTAGAAATTTTTTAAATTTCTGCTACGATCCCCAATAGTGGCATCATGAGCTAGGTCTATGCGTAGTTTCTATGCACGAGTAGAACACAAAGCAGTTGTGGGCGTCGATTTTGTCAATTTGCTTGCCGTTACTAGTCTTATCTTGATTCGGCGGCATCGTGGGATGAAGCGGCCCGGACCGACCTTACACGTACTCTTACGTGAGACTGGTTCCACCGACTGACATGCACTAGTTGCATAAGGTGGCTAGCGGGTGTCTGTCTCTCCCACTTTAGTCGGATCGGATTTGATGAAAAGGGTCCTTATGAAGGGTAAATAGAAATTGGCATATCACGTTGTGGTTTGCGCGTAGGTAAGAAACGTTCTTGCTAGAAACCTATAGCAGCCACGTAAAAACTTGCAACAACAATTAAAGGACGTCTAACTTGTTTTTGCAGCATATGCCTTGTGATGTGATATGGCCAAAAGGATGTGATGAATGATATATGTGATGTATGAGATTGATCATGTTCTTGTAATAGGAATCACGACTTGCATGTCGATGAGTATGACAACCGGCAGGAGCCATAGGAGTTGTCTTAATTTATTTATGACCTGCGTGTCAACATAAACGTCATGTAATTACTTTACTTTATTGCTAAAGCGTTAGCCATAGTAGTAGAAGTGATAGATGACGAGACAACTTCAAGAAGACACGATGATGGAGATCATGATGATGGAGATCATGGTGTCATGCCGGTGACAACGATGATCATGGAGCCCCGAAGATGGAGATCAAAAGGAGCATAATGATATTGGCCATATCATGTCACTATTTGATTGCATGTGATGTTTATCATGTTTTACATCTTATTTGCTTAGAACGACGGTATCTTAAATAAGATGATCCCTCCCAATAATTTCAAGAAAGTGTCCCCCCTAACTGTGCACCATTGCGAAGGTTCATCGTTTTGAAGCACCACGTGATGATCGGGTGTGATAGATTCTAACATTCGAATACAACGGGTGTAAGCCAGATTTACACACGCAATACACTTAGGTTGACTTGACGAGCCTAGCATGTACAGACATGGCCTCGGAACACGGAAGACCGAAAGGTCGAACATGAGTCGTATAGAAGATACGATCAACATGAGATGTTCACCATTGATGACTAGTCCGTCTCACGTGATGATTGGACACGGCCTAGTCGATTCGGATCATGTTTCACTTAGATGACTAGAGGGATGTCTATCTGAGTGGGAGTTCATTAAATAATTTGATTAGATGAACTCAATTATCATGAACATAGTCTAAATTGTCTTTGCAAATATGTTGTAGATGAATAGCTCACGTTGTAGCTCCCTGTTTCAATACATTCCTAGAGAAAGATTAAGTTGAAAGATATTGTAAGCAATGATGCAGACTAGGTCCGTAGTCCGAGGAGTGTCCTCACTGCTACACAGAAGGCTTACGTCTTTGATGCACCGCTCGATGTGCAAACCCCTACAACATCGTCTGTGGATGTTGTGAACACCTGACAGACACATCCTGATGACTACTTGATAGTTTAGTGCACCATACTTTACGGCTTAGAGTCGGGATTCTGATGACGTTTTGAACGCCATAGAACATATGAGATGTTCCAAGAGCTGAAATTGGGATTTCAGGCTCATGCCCGTGTTGAGAGGTATGAGACCTCTGACAAGTTCTTTTGCCAACAAGATGGAGGAGAATAGCTCAGCGAGTGGGCATGTACTCAGAATGTCTGGGTTCTACAATCACTTAAATCAAGTGGGAGTTAAACTTCCAGATAAGATAGTGATTGATAGAGTTCTCTAGCCACTATCACTAAGCTACTAGATCTCCGTGATGAACTATGACATGCAAGGGATGGAGTTGATCTCGGAGCTGTTCGCGGTGCTTAAGACCGCAAAAGGTAGAAATCAAGAAGGAGCATCAAGTGTTGATGGTTTAACAAGATCACTGGTTTCAAGAAGGGCAAGGGCTAGAAGGGAAACTTCATATGGATGGCAAACCAGTTGCCGCTCCAGTGAAGGAACCCAAGGTTGAACCCGAACCCGAGACTAAGTGCTTCTATTGTAAGGGGAACGGTCACTGGTAGCGGAATTACCCCAAATGCATGGTAGATAAGAAGGCTGGCAACTTCAACAAAGTATATACGTGTTATTAATGTGTACCTCACTAGTACTCCTGGTAGCACCTGGGTATTGGATACCGGTTCAGTTGCTATTATTGGTGACTTGAAGCAAAAGCTACGGACTAAACGGAGACTGGCTAGGGCGAGGTGACGATGTGTGTTGGAAGTGTTTCCAAAGTTGATGAGATCACCATCGCACGCTCCATCTGCCTTCGGGATTAGTATTGAACCTAGATAAATGTTATCAGGTGTCTACGTTGAGCATGAATATGATTAGATCATGTTCATTGCAATACGGTCATTCATTTAAGTTAGAGAATAATGGTTATTCTGTTTACATGAATGATACCTTTCATGGTCATGCACCCTATGTGAATGGTTCATTGAATCTCGGTCGTGGTAATACACATGTTCACGCCAAAAGATGTAGAGTTAATAATGATAGTACCACTTTCTCGTGGCACTGCCACTTAGGTCATATTGGCATAAGATGCATGAAGAAACTCCATGTCGATGGATGTTTGGAGTCACTTGATTTTGAATCACTTGACACATGCGAGCCATGCCTCATGGGCAGGATGACTAAGACCCCGTTTTCAGGTACAATGAAACGGGCAAGTGACTTGTTGGAAATCATGCATGCTGATGCATGTGATCCAATGAGAATTGAAGCGTGCGGTGGATATCACTATTTTCTCATCTTCACTGATGATTTGGGTAGATATAGGTATATCTACTTAATGAAGCACAAGTCTGAAACGTTTGAAAAGTTCAAGCAGTTTCAGAGTGAAGTTAAGAATCATCATAACAATAAGATCATGTTCCTACGATCTAATCGAAAGGGGATTTTCTGAGTTATGAGTTTGGCAATCACTTAAGACATTGTGGAATTGTTTCACAGTTGAAGCCACCTGGAACACCACAGTTGTAATGGTGTGTCCGGACGTCGTAATCGAACCCTATGAGATATGGTGCGATCTATGATGTCTCTTACCAATCTACCGTTTTCATTTTGAGGTTATGCGTTAGAGACAGCTGCATTCACTTTAGATAGGACACCATCTAAGTCCATTGAGACGATGTCGTATGAACATTGGTTTGGCAAGAAACCAAAGTTGTCGTTTCTTAATGTTTGGGGCTGCGATGCTTAAGGCTTCAGCCGGAGAAGCTCGAACCCAAAGCGGACAAACACATCTTCATAGGATACCCAAAGGTGACAGTTGGGTACACATTCTATCTCAGATCTGAGGGAAAATTGTTTGTCGCTAAGAACATGTCCTTTCTCGAGAAGGAGTTTCTCTCGAAAGAATTGAGTGGGAGGAAGATAGAACTTGATGAGGTTGTCGAACCTTTACTTCAACCAGAGAGTGATGCAACACAGAAAGATGTTTTCTGTGGCGCCTACGTCTGGTGAATAGGAAGTTAATGATAGTGATCATGAAGCTTCGGATCAAGTTGCTATCGAACCTCGTAGGTCGACAAGGATATGTACTACTCCTAAGTGGTACGGTAATCCTGTCTTAGATATCATGTTGTTAGACAACAATGAACCTACGAGCTATGGAGAAGCGATGGTGGGCCTGTATTCCGACAAATGGTTAGAAGCCATGAAATCCGAGATAGGATCCATATATCAGAACAAAGTATGGACTTTGGTGGACTTGCCCGATGATCGGCAAGCCATTGAGATAAATGGATCTTTAAGAAGAAGACGGACGTGGGCGGTAATGTTACCGTCTATGAAGCTCGACTTGTGGGAAAGAGTCTTTTCACAAGTTCAAGGAGTTGACTACGATGAGAATTTCTCACCCGTAGCGATGCTTAAGTCCGTCGGAATCATGTTAGCATTAGCTGTATTTTTCGATTATGAAATCTTACAGATGGATGTCAAAACAAGTTTTCTTACCAGTTTTCGTAAGAAAAGTTGTATGTGATACAATAAAAGGTTTTGTCGATCCTAAGGATGCTAAAAGGTATGCTGGCTCCAGCAATCCTTCTATGGACTAGAGCAAGCATCTCGGAATCAGAATATATGTTTTGATGGAGTGATCAAAGCTTTTAGGTTTATACAATGTTTGCTAGAAACTTGTATTTACAAGAAAGTGAGTGGGAGCACTTCAACATTTCTGATAAATATATGTGGATGACATATTGTTGATCCGAAATAATGTAGAATTTCTGGAAAGCATAAACGGTTGTTTGAAGAGTGATTTTCAAAGGAAGACCTGGATAAAGCTGCTTACATATTGGGCATCAAGATCTATAGAGATAGATCAAGACGCCTGATGATACTTTCAAAGAACGCACACCTTGACATGTTTTTGAAGGAGTTCAAAATAGATCAGTCAAAGAAGGGGTTCTTACCTGAGTTGTAAGGTGTGAAGTTGAGTAAGACTCAAAGCTTGACCACGGCAGAAGAAAGAGGAAGGACGAAGGTCGTCCCCTATGCTCTTGTCGTAGGCTATATACGGTATGCCATGCTAAGTACCGCACCTGATGTGTGCCTTGCCACATGTCTGGCAAGAGGGTACAAAGGTGATCTAGGACTGGATCACCAGATAGCGGTCAAAATTATCCTTAGAGGAATAAGGAAATGTTTCTCGGTTATGGAGGTGATAAAGAGTTCGACGTAAAGAGTTACGTCGATGCAAGCTTAACACCTATCCGGATAACTCTGAGTAGAGATACCGAATACGTATAATGGAGCAACAATTTGGAATAGCTCCAAGTGGAACGTGGTAGCAGCATCTATGATATAAAGTTTTGCGAAATACATAGGGATCTGAATATGGCAAGACCCGTTGACTACAACCTCTCTCACAAGCATAACATGATCAAACCCAGAACTCTTTGAGTGTTTATCACATAGTGATGTGAACTAGATCATTGAGTCTAGTAGACTCTTGGATGTTGGTCACATGGCGATGTGACCTGTGAGTGTTAATCACATGGCGATGTGAACTAGATTATTGACTCTAGTGCAAGTGGGAGACTGTTGGAAATATGCCCTAGAGGCAATAATAAATTAGTTATTATTATATTATATTTCATTGTTCATGATAATCGTTTATTATCCATGCTAGAATTGTATTGATAGGAAACTCAGATACATGTGTGGATACATAGACAACACCATGTCCCTAGTAAGCCTCTAGTTGACTAGCTCGTTGATCAATAGATGGTTACGGTTTCCTGACCATGGACATTGGATGTCGTTGATAACGGATCACATCATTAGGAGAATGATGTGATGGACAAGACCCAATCCTAAGCCTAGCACAAAGATCGTGTAGTTCGTATGCTAAAGCTTTTCTAATGTCAAGTATCATTTCCTTAGACCATGAGATTGTGCAACTCCCGGATACCGTAGGAGTGCTTTGTGTGTGCCAAACGTCACAACGTAACTGGGTGGCTATAAAGGTTCACTACAGGTATCTCCGAAAGTGTCTGTTGGGTTGGCACGAATCGAGACTGGGATTTGTCACTCCGTGTAAACGGAGAGGTATCTCTAGGCCCACTCGGTAGGACATCATCATAATGTGCACAATGTGATCAAGGAGTTGATCACGGGATGATGTGTTACGGAACAAGTAAAGAGACTTGCCGGTAATGAGATTGAACAAGGTATCGGGATATCGACGATCGAATCTCGGGCAAGTATCGTACCGCTAGACAAAGGGAATTGTATACGGGATTGATTGAATCCTTGACATCGTGGTTCATCCGATGAGATCATCGTGGAGCATGTGGGAGCCAACATGGGTATCCAGATCCCGCTATTGGTTATTGACCGGAGAGTTGTCTCAGCCATGTCTGCATGACTCTCGAGCCCGTAGGGTCTACACACTTAAAGTTTGATGACGCTAGGGTTATAGGGAAAGTATGTACGCGGTTACCGAATGTTGTTCGGAGTCCCGGATGAGATCCAGGACGTCACGAGGAGTTCCAGAATGGTCCGGAGGTAAAGATTGATATGTAGGAAGTATGATTTTGGCCACCGGAAGTGTTCCGGGCATCACCGGTAGTGTACCGGGACCATCGGAGGGGTCCGGGGGTCCACCAGGTGGGGCCACCAGCCCCAGAGGCCTACATGGGCCAATAGTGGGAAGGGACCAGCCCCTAGGTGGGCTGGGGCACCTCCCACCAAGGCCCAAGGCACCTCCAAGAGGGGAGGGGGGCAAACCCTAGGGCAGATGGGCCCTAAGGCCCACCTCAGGTGCACCTCCCCCTCTCCCCCTTATGGCCGCCACCCTAGATGGGATCTAGGGCTGCCACCACCCCTAGGGAGGAAACCCTAGGTGGGGCACAGCCCTCCCTCTCCCCCTATATATAGTGGAGGCAAAGGGGCAGCCCAACACATGAAGTTCCTCCCCTGTTGGCGCAGCCCTACCCCTCTCCCTTCTCGTCTCTCGTAGTGCTTGGCGAAGCCCTGCTGGAGTCCCGCGCTCCTCCACCGCCACCACGCCGTCGTGCTGCTGCTGGATGGAGTCTTCCCCAACCTCTCCTTCTCCCCTTGCTGGATCAAGGCGTGGGAGACGTCACTAGGCTGTATGTGTGTTGAACGCGGAGGTGCCGTCCGTACGGCACTAGGATCATCGGTGATTTGGATCACGACGAGTACGACTCCATCAACCCCGTTCACTTGAACGCTTCCTCTTAGCGATCTACAAGGGTATGTAGATGCACTCTCATTCCCCTCGTTGCTAGATTACTCCATAATTGATCTTGGTGATGCGTAGAAATTTTTTAAATATCTGCTACGATCCCTAACAGTGGGCCCCCCTGGAGCTCCTCCGACCTCAACTCCAACTCTATATATTTACTTTCGGGGAGAAAAAAATCAGAGAGAAGAATCATCATGTTTTACGACACAGAGCCGCCGCCAAGCCCTAAAACCTCTCGGGAGGGCTGATCTAGATTCCGTTCGGGGCTCCGGAGAGGGGAATCCGTCACGATCGTCATCATCAACCATCCTCCATCACCAATTTCATGATGCTGACCGCCGTGCGTAAGTAATTCCATCGTAGGCTTGCTGGATGGTGATGGGTTGGATGAGATCTATCATGTAATCAAGTTAGTTTTGTTAGGGTTTGATCCCTAGTATCCACTATGTTCTGAGATTGATGTTGCTATGACTTTGCTATGCTTAATGCTTGTCACTCCTCGTGCCATGATTTAAGATCTGAACCTATTATGTTTTCATCAATATATGAGAGTTCTTGATCCTATCTTGCAAGTCTATAGTCACCTATTATGTGTTATGATCCGTTAACCCCGAAGTGACAATAATCGGGATATTTACCGGTGATGACCGTAGTTTGAGGAGTTCATGTATTCACTATGTGTTAATGCTTTGGTCCAGTACTCTATTAAAAGGAGGCCTTAATATCCCCTAGTTTCCATTAGGACCCCGCTATCACGGGAGGGTAGGACAAAAAATGTCATGCAAGTTCTTTTCCATAAGCACGTATGACTATATTCAGAATACATGTCTACATTACATTGATGAATTGGAGCTAGTTCCGTGTCACCCTAGGTTATGACTGTTACATGATGAACCGCATCCGGCATAATTCCCCATCACCAATCCATTGCCTACGAGCTTTTCATATATTGTTCTTCGCTTATTTACTTTTCCGTTGCTATTGTTACAATCACTACAAAATACCAAAAATATTACTTTTGCTACCATTACCACTACTATCATATTATTTTGCTACTAAACACTTTGCTGCAGATATTAAGTTTCCAGGTGTGGTTGAATTGACAACTCAGCTGCTAATACTTGAGAATATTCTTTGGCTCCCCTTGTGTCGAATCTATAAATTTGGGTTGAATACTCTACCCTCGAAAACTGTTGCGATCCCCTATATTTGTGGGTTATTACCCGCGCGCCGCCCTTGCCCCGCCGCGCGCCGCTCCTGCCCCGCCGTCGCCGCTAAATGTAACTTTTTAGTTATACATGCTATTTTTTACATGTTTTTAGATTTTCATATATGTATGTATGTATTTTTTAGATATATGTATTTTTTTATGTATGCTCATATATGTATGTATGTATTTTTTACATGTTTTTTTGTATGTTTGCATGTATTTTTTCAATTGTAATATGCATGATGTTTTAAAAATACATATATGCAAAATTTAGTTTTTTAGAAAAGTTTTATCTATATATGTTCTCTCATTTAGTACATTTTAGGTTAGTTTTATTTTTAGAAAAGTTTAATATATTTAGGAAGAAGGAAGAAGAAGAAAAAAAAATTATATGCAAAAGTCACATTTTTAGAAAAGTTTTATATATCTAGTTAGGAAAGGAAGAAGAAGAAAAAGAAGGAGAGGAAAAAGGAAAATAAGAAGCGGAAGAAAGGAGAAGAAGAGGAGAAATAAATAAGAAGAGGAAAAAAGAAGAAAAAGAAGAGAAGAAGAAGAAAGGAATAGAGGAGAAGAAGAAAAAATAGGAATAGAGGAGAAGAAGAAAAAATAGAAATAGAGGAGAAAAAGAAAAAATAGAAAATATTCTATATTTTCTTCTTCTCCTCTATTCCTTTCTTCTTCTCCTCTTTTTTTTTCTTCGATCTTCTCCTCTATTCCTTTCTTCTTCTCCTCTTTTTATTTCTTCTTTGTCTTCTTATTTTTTATCAGGTATGTCGTTGTCGATATACCCCCTCCCGATAACTTCAACACGAGGGGGGGGGATCGATATACCTCCTCCCCGATAACATTATTTTCCCATGTATGTATGTCGTCGTTGTCGATATAACCCCCTCCCGGATAACTTGGACATGAGGGGCGGTTGATATATATACCCCCTTCGATCGTGATAACTTATACCACGGAAGCACCCCCCGGCCGTCTTGCTCGACCAAAACTCTCGAGGACACCCAAACCCTAGAAAAAAACGATGTCGGTCTCCTACCCCCTCCCGCCGCGCCCCTACCCGACAAACTCTCTCGAGGCCACCCAAATTTACCAAGTTAAAAGAGTGTTGTCGTCGAGGACACCCCAAACCCTTGACGCGTTTTCGAGGCCACTCCAAACCCTTGACGCGTTGTCGAGGCCATCCCAAACCCTTGAAGCGTTGCCGAGGCCACCCCAAACCCTAGAGAAGCGTCGAGGCCACTAATATGATTCCTTATTATGATTAGCTAGTTAGTTCTACATTTGTCACTAATATATCCATCTGTCATGTTTGAATAATAATTGCCATGTTGTAAATATTTGCAAAAACTATGGAGCACCCCCGAGACGAAGCGATAGAAGCGGTGTTAGGGGACATAATCGCAGCCGGAACTGATGTCGTCTTGTCGTTTCTCAACGACACCGATGGTTTGGAAGGACATGGTGAAGAAGCAGGCTACGATGATCGAACAATGGAGGAGGAAGGACATGTTTATGATGGCTCCGATGACTGAATGCCGGTGGAAGAAGGACACCGTGATGACGGCTCCGGTGAACGGAGTCCGGCCAGGTATATATATTAATTAAGCACGTGCTGATTATAGCTAATTGATGCATTAATTGTTTTTGGTATGTACACATATTAATTAATAACTCTCGTCTTTCTCCTTTTTTCTAGCCCTTCGGATCGAGCACAACTTCGGTAAAGAGACGAGGCCCAAAGAAAAATTTGCGCTCGGATGAAAGGTTTGAGATCACATCAATCGCGCGCGATGGCCAACCAATTGAACCATCCGGACAAAGGAAGCATTTGCTGCTCAGTGCGGGGTTCTTGTTAGGGACAAGATCCCGATCATCATCCACCAATGGTATAAGCCAGCTAAAGAAGACACTGAGGTGTCTTATGTCAACGATATGCAGAAAGATGATCTTTGGACCGCGCTGAAGGCAAATTTCACCCTACCGCCAAAGGAGGATATGGAGAAGCCAGTTAAAGAGCAATTGATCAAGTCTCATGCTCTTAAGAAGATGGCAGAACTATCCAGGAGGTGGAAGAATGAGCTGAAAATAACGTTTGTTGACAAAGAAGAGACACCAGAATTCACCGGCCAGTATGAGAAGATCAGAGATCACTGGGACGAATTTGTGGCCCACAAGACATCGGACAAGAGTAAGAAGATGTCATCGACAAACAAGATAAATGCTGCAAAGAAGAAACTTCACCATCGCACGGGGTCAGGTGGCTACCTCAAAGCCCGACCATTGTGGGCCAAGGCTGAGAATGACCTGGTTGATAAAGGGGTCGAACCAGAGACATTGAACTGACCAGACCGTTGCCGGACTTGGTTCTTCGGGGTTGGCGGAACCTTGGACCCTGTATCAGGGAAGTACCGTTGGACGAATGAGCAACTGCGAATACCCGTCACGAAGCTTCGGTAGTATATCGATGCTGCGCAGCAAGGGACATTCGTTCCAGACAGAGAGAACGACGAGCTCACAATGGCCCTCGGGAATCCTGAGCACCCTGGACGGACACGAGGCACGCCAGACTCCGTTCCTTGGAAGGATGGGTTTCCGGACGCATGCGGTTACAAATGCCAGGAGAGGAGGAAGAAAATGGAGCAGACCCAAATGCAGGCGCTGCACGCAAGGGTACAAGCGATAGAGGAACGAGAAGCAGATCTCAGCAAGCGACCTGCCAAAGCTTTCCCCGAAGCTACCCCGCCATCTCAGCGGAGAAGCAACGTGGCTACCACCGAGCTGCTTCAGCTGGAGCCTGTCTTCACAGCTCCTGCCAGCTACCCCGTGGATGCTATCACAGAGTCTCAACATTGCTATCTTATGACGCAATGGATGAAATTGAAAGTCAAGGCGGCTGTTGGCTCTGTTGCACCTCCTGAACCTGGCACAACTTTTCACTGCCGGCCGATTCCAGAAGGATATGCTAGGGTGATGGTGGATGAAATAACTGGCGTATTTAAGGACCTCGAGCTTGACCACCCTACGGGTGAAGGGGAGACTCGGCTGGGTTCTTCTCTGAAGACTCCATGCCTATGGCGGAATGAGCTCATCAACCTTCCGAACTGGACGCCTCCGCCTCCTCCTCCGCCTCCTCCTCTAGCGAGTCAGGGCATTCCGCCTCCTCCTCCAGCGAGTGATCAGGGCACTCAGCCTCCTTCTCCGGCGCATGGCGTCACTCCGCATGCGCTGGCGCGCCCGAGCAGCCAACCTCCTCCTTCTCCGCCTCGCCAGCAAGGGCGGAAGAGACCCGCCGCCGCTCCGGCTGCTCCGGCGCGTCGTAGTCCTTCTCCTCCGCCTCGTAAGCAACGAAAGAAGACAGCCACAACCGCTCCATCTGCTCCGACGTCTAGTAGTACAACTATAGGTGGGAGGCAATACAGATTCGGTCCATATCTCAAGCCTCTAGAGAAGTTACCATACGAGAGGACCGCGAAGGAAACCGCAAAGATCGTGGAAACCGAAGTAAAGGACTTCTTTGATGGGGTGAAAGCAAATAAACATCCACCTCCGAAGGAGAAGATAGATTTAGTGAATTAAAGCACACTATCGATGCCCTGAGGAAACCACCAAAGTCTCTGCCGAAAAGAAACTATGAGCGCATTACTGAAAAGGTATATATCGAAGCGGAGCGGTCGGGAAGTACTATCAGTGATCGAAGGTTAGCAGAACGACGAGCTAGGAAAAAAACTGCCTAGCTCGGCGAACAAGCGAACCAATCATGCCCCCCCGCTCAAGGTGTCTAGCGATATCGTCGCTAACGATCATAGGATGGTGCCCGGTTATACCAATCTTGAAGATTACCTGCCCGACGATGTACATTATGAATTCTTGGAGGTGGACGAACACAAATACCATTACGGGAAGCCTCTCGTCAAAGATGAAAAATCTCTAACAATGATGATGCGAAGATTGCATGATTGGTACATGAAAACCTGTAGAGAATCTGGGGGGGGGGGGGCGAATACTTTGACTTGAGAGTTAAAGAGGAGCACGACCTCGTTGGAATTGATCTGTTGTCTATCCATTTGAGGAGTTCTTCCAGTTTTTCAATCAAAAGGCCCTCGATAAATTAACGGTCACTTGCTACTGTCTGTAAGTACTACTTCGGTCATTAAGTCTCTATATATAGCTCATCTCTTTCATTGCATGTATTTATAATTATCCTCACTATATTATGCAGATTGAAGATCGTCGAGTGCAGAAAAGCAGAATTATATGATATTGGGTTCATTAACACAAATCTCATAGATGAATATGTTGTTAAAAGAATGCCAAAGAAGCCGAGGTCAACTTGCTCAAATCGTTGGTAATAAATCAAAGTAAAGATAAAATACTCTTTCCTTACAACTTCAAGTGAGTGTTACTGTCTTGTGCATATTCGGTTTCCCTTATTACTCAAGGTTATAGTAATGTAATTAATTGATGAGTCATGCATGCGTCCGCAGCTTTCACTATATTCTCATGGAGATTAAGCTTGAGCAGGGACTAGTAATCGTTTTAGACTCGAGACGAAAAGATCCCGAGACCTATGCAGACATGACTAAAATTCTCAACAAGTATGTTCAATCGATCATTATCGCACCATATCGGCAATTTTTTGTTCATTTCCTGATATCTCAAGTAATAATTATTATCTTTGTCTTGCAGGGTTTGGAAAAAGTTCACCACAAAAGCTCCGGGACTGCCAAAGGAGCTGCGATATACATACCCGAAAGTAAGTACTACTAGCTAGCTACTTCCGCGCATCTCCCGTTGATTCTAGCTACTTTCATTGATGCCATTTATAATGCTTCACTATCAATTTGATCGACCTCTATTTCTCGTAAAGTGCTTGTGGCAGGAACAAGGGAATGATTACTGTGGATACTACGTGTGCGAGTTCATCTACAACGCGACTTATAAAAATAAGCGGGGCTACTCTCAAAGACAATTTGATGTGCGTAAGCAATAATATTCACATTTTCATTTTATTACACCATCATTTCTATTGAGTTCCATTCATATATATATATATATATATATATATATGTATTAACCCCCTTCTTCAAATTAGATGTGGCAGATGCAGAATGAACTCCTACCAGAAGATCGCATGAAAGCAATTCAAGAGGAATTGGCGGGATTCTTTTTTGACCACGTCATCAATAAAGCCGGAGAATACCATGTTGAAGCTGAGTTCTTATATAATTAGGGGAGATTATATTGTAAGAGATCTTAATATTGTATATATGTAGCCAGTAGCGTCGGATAGATATACGAAAACTTATTGTTAGCGCAATCTCTCGGAGAAGTAGAGGTCGATATCACTTCTCTCGATATGCATGACGAACTTCTGCACTTAGTGGTTTCCTTCATTTGCTTACTAGCTAGCGTGTCGAGGGCCTTTCTATATGTATAGTACGTAGCGTCGACCAAGCACGGAGATAAGAGATGACACTTCTCTCTATTAATTAATTAGCTACCAAACACAATATATGAAACACCTTAATTAACCATACAAACCCCCCCCCCCCCCCTTCAGGAAAAAAAGACAAAAACCCTAGCCCTTGAAAAGCTGACGCGTGGATGCCTTTAGGTCCCGGTTGATGCCACCAACCGGGACCAAAGGCCCTCCCGCCCGGGCTCGCCGCAGCGGCCACGTGGAGGCCCATCTATCCCGGTTCGCATAAGAACCGGGACTAAAGGCCAAGGTAAGAACCGGGACTAAAGGCCAAGGGCTTTATTAACGATCCTTTAGTCCCGGTTCCTAAACCGGGATAGATGGGCCTTACGAACCGGGACAAATGGCCCTTTTTCTACTAGTGTCAGCCAAGCCCCCTCCATGGCATACAGATTCTTCTTCTTAGGCAATCAAATGGAGTACATGCATTTATAATTGAAAATATACCATAATACAAATGTATTTAGTTAACCAAATAATCGATCCACGAATCTTGGGAAGACCAATGGGTCTTTCTCTGTTTTGATAAATCAGCGATTCGGTAGGTGGTAAATTCTGACTATTTCATTCGTTAATCAGAACTAACCGTTGAAACATGTGGGATCAATATGCATGAATATATGCCCATTCCTGGAGTACGTTGCGGCGCATAGAGCCATAAATGGCAGGTAATTTCTTGATCAATATACCAAACCATGCATACATGTAGATAATTATCTATGATTGCACCAGGAGCTTGTACTGAATGAATGAATTGTTGCATACCTTCTTGACAAGAAGATTGTCAGTGTATCTCCTTCCCTTCAGGAGCTCCTTTCCATCAATTATCTGCACACAATGCTTTGGTCTCTGGTCTCGGTTACAGTTCAGAACAACAGCCGTGCTAAACGAAACATCATGTCATTTCTAGCCATGCATGATCCTCGGTTATTAGGCTGGAACAGTCCGGCGAACTGGACCTCGTTGTTCCTAATTCACAAGCACAGAGAACTAAAGATGCTGCACTTGGATGTGCAGAAATACCCCATAAATTATCGATGAGTATTGCATTAGCTTCATTACAATGCGGACATTCAAAAGCCAGCAGAACAACCTACAGATTTACAAACGCAGATTTACCACCATTCTAAAATCAAAACAAAGAGCTGAGCGTGCAGAACCATACCTCCTGGAAGTTGGAAATCATATTGAGCATCAACCTCGTGGTGCCCTAACCAGAAGAAATCCCGTAGACTCCGCAGCGGAGCGAAGGTCATCACATTGCACCCTTTTCTCGCTCAGATGTGCGCCGGCAGTTTGGTATTGTAGACTGCCAAACATATATGATTAGATTCATTTAGTTTCATATATTTTGGGTATTGTAGACAAATAGTTTTCTCTATAACTTGATCAAACTTTGACTTTTCAAAAAATCTATACGCACTGCACTATGAAACGAAAAGAGTAGTCTTACTCCAGCCGAAAGTTTAGTAGCCAAACAACACCGAACAATTGATTGATCCAAGCTGAGCATGGCCACCACCACCCACGTCGTGCTATTCCTGTTCCCCATGCAGGGCTACTTTCCACGCATGATCACCATCACACCATCTTAATCACACTCAGACATATTGATAAAAAAAGTTATAGTTGATAAAGAAATTGTTATGTGATAACCAAAAAAGGTTGCCTCTACACCGAAAGCAACATGACCACATGGAGCGATCAGGCTCAAGAGCATCTCATACCTGGCATCAGCGGACCAAACCTGCTTGGACCAGGGCATCAGACAACACCGTACAGTTCCAGCCGAAGCCACAACTGAATCCAAGGCAATACAACGACGGTGGCTGGCAGTGCTGTAGAGGTATGAAACTTGTTAAGCATATGTTGTACACACACACACACACACACACACACACACACACACACACACACACACACACACACACACACACATATATATATATATATATAAAACTTGGGTTTGCATTTATACCGTTGTATCTTTCCCTCCCTTCATATATTTGTACATCTTGAGAGACAAGTAGAGGTCGGTCCACCCTGTATCTATATATGTACACCATACACACAATTAATGATTATCGATTCGTGCAATCTCATTCTTCCTAACTAATATGGTATCAGTTTAGCACGCTGATCCTATTCCCACCTTCCGCACCAGCCGCCGCTGCGCCCTACAGCCGCCGCCGCCGCCGCCTCCTTTGCGTCGCCGCCGCCGCGCCCCTTCCCCTCGCAGCCGCCGCTCTCCTCTCTGCCGCTGCTGCCTCCCTCCCCCCAGTCGCCGCCACCCCCCAAAACCCTAACCCTAACCCGCGCCACCGCCACTAGCTTACCCACCCGAGCCGCCGCAACTCTCCCTTGCCGCTGCTCCCATGGCGTCTCCCCACTCCAGCAACTCCAACCCGTTCGCCGGACTTGTGCCTGACGCCACCACCGTCTGTGATCTCGACATCCACACCCACGTTCCCATCAAGCTCGACCAACCCACCTCCTCGTACTACGCGTGGAAGACCTACTTCAACCTCGTCTTCCGCGAGTACCACCTCCTCGAGCACGTCGACGAGACCGTGGATGGTGACCTCATGGCGGATTATCCGGACTGGGCGGCCATTGAGGCCTCCCTCATCCGGTGGTTCTACCTCACGGTCTCCCCGGACATCTTCCACACGGTCGTCTCGGAGGATGACGACGCGTGTGCCATGTGGATCAAGATCAACAATCTCTTCACCGACAATAAGCTTCAACGTCTTGTGTTTTTGCAGCAGGAATTTTTCAGGTGCCACCAAGATGATTCCTCCATTGACGACTACTGCATGCGCCTGAAGCGCCTCGCCGACGAGCTCCACGACATCGGCGTCAAGGTGTCGAACGAGCTCATGCTTAGCACCCTCACCGCCGGCCTCAACGAGGATTTCGGCAACGTGGCCTCGAACCTCTCCCTGCTGCCGAACCCGACCTTCCAGTCCGTCACCGCATATTTACGCTTGGAGGAACGCCGAATGAAGAAGGTTAAGGCCCGTGTTCATCACACCGCCCTCGCCGCCCGGACATCTCACGGGCCGCCGCAGCCCGCCCCGCCCTAACCAAGTTCGCCGGCGCCACGGGATACTTTCCCCTCCCGCCTGCTCCACCCGCTCCTCCGCAACAGCAGCAAGGCGGGGGCGGCGGTCGCCGCAACCGGCGTCGTGGGGGCGGGGGCGGAGGTCGCCCCCAACAGCAGCAGCAGCAGCCGGGGTACGCGGGGAGGGGGGGCTCCATGCCACCATCAGCCCTCCCCGCCCTAGGCTGTCGGCCCTATCCCGTGGACCGACGTGGTCCACGCTTACCACATGCCGGTCCCACGGGCTCCGGGCATCCTCGGGCCGCACTCGGTGGGGCCTTAGGCGCACCTCGCCGCCGCACCTCACCAGGCGGGTGGGGGCGGCTACGCACCGGGCGGCTATGCCCCGGGGGGCTACGCACCAGGCGGCTATGCCCTGGGTGGCTACGCGCCCCTTCCGGTGCCTGCCTCCTTCGGCTACGCACTGCCGCCCGTGCCGGCTCAGCTCCCTCCGGCCCCTTGGGATCCCGCCCTGCTCGCTGCGCTGCACTCGGCGCCGTCTCCCTCCAACTACGGAGGTGGCGGTGATTGGTACATGGACATGGGGGCTACCGCCCACATGACGTCGCACCCCGGTAACCTTGCCTCTTCCTTCCCGGTCACCACCTCAAACCGCATCACCTTCGGTGATGGTTCCTCCATACCCATTACTCATGTCGGTCACAGTTTCTTTCCGTCTAATTCTATGCCTATTAACATGACTAATGTTCTTGTCTCACCTAACCTAGTTAAAAACCTTGTCTTCGTTCATCGTCTTGCACGTGACAATCCTCTCACTGTTGAATTTGATGGTCTTGGTTTCTCTGTGAAGGACGCCCGTACACGGATGGTGCTCCACCAATGTGACAACCCCGATGACCTATACCCGGTGCATTCTGCCTCCACCGCCATCGCCACTGCCTCTCCAGTCGCCCTCTCCGCCGGTGTCGACCTTTGGCATGCACGCTTGGGTCACCCCAACTCCACCATCCTTCGCCAGATTCTCAAGAGTTTTTCATTTTCATGTAATAAATTTGACGAGCACACTTGTCATGCTTGCCGTCTCGGTAAACATGTTCGTCGACCGTTTAGCGAGTCAAACATTATTTCTTCTTTTCCGTTTCAGTTAATCCACAGTGATGTTTGGACATCTTCCGTTGCGAGCAACACGGGCTTCTTATATTACCTTATTTTACTTGATGATTTCTCTCATTTTGCGTGGACGTTTCCGCTCTGTCGCAAATCCGATGTTCTCGCCACTCTCACGACCTTTTACTCCCACATCACCACCCAGTTCGGGCCCCCTATTCTCGCCCTCCAGACTGACAACGGAAAAAAGTTTGACAATGCTGCCACCCGTCACCTTCTCGCATCTCACGGCACTACCTTTCATCTCACATGCCCGTACACATCCCAGCAGAACGGCCACGCCGAGCGGATCCTCCGCACTCTTAACGATTGCGTCTGCACGTTGTTGTTCCACTCCAATGTGCCCCCTCGGTTCTGGCCCGATGCACTCGCCACCGCCACTCTCCTAGTTAACATTAGGCCTTGTCGTCCTCGCTGGAACTACACCCCACACCAACTTCTCTTTGGTTCCCCTCCATCCTATGATGGTCTCCGCATCTTCGGTTGTTTGTGTTATCCTAGCATTGCCTCCACTACACCACACAAACTCGCTCCTCGCTCCATAGCTTGTATCTTACTAGGCTACCCCCCTAACACCAAAGGTTACCGGTGCTACGACCCCGTCTCCCACCGCGTGTATACCTCCCGACACGTGTACTTTGATGAGCGGGTTTTTCCCTTTTACTGGGTACCGCCTTTTGTAGAGGACTCGATGCCCCATGATGGTGTCTCGGATGTGGACCCGGTGCAGCCCCCGGCGCGACCCCTCCTGGCCCTGGCGCGGCTCCCGCTGGCTCCTCCCGGTGCGGCCTCGGCGCGCCCTCCCGCGGCTGGCCCCTCGGCCTCGGCCCCGGCGCGACCATGCATGGCCCCGAGTGGCCCTTAGGCTCCCACTCTGCCGAGTGGCACGGCTAGCGCCGCCCCGGCCTGCTCCACCACCCCGGCTGGCCCCCGCTGCTTCGGCCGGCCCTGGTCCCGCTACGATGCCGGGGGCGGCAAACTCTTCATCACCTCCATCTGTTGCTCCTACCGCAGCCGACCCGCCTCCCGCTGGCATGGTGACGTGGTCCCGCGCCGGTATCTACCGCCTTAGCACGCGCTACAGTGCTGATGAGTACGCGTGCGCAGTGTCGACATCATCCTCTCCACCGTCGCCCATCCCCTCGTCTGCACGCGCCGCCCTTCGTGATCCACATTGGCTTGCCGCGATGCGCGAGGAGTTTGATGCGTTGCAGCGCAACCGCACGTGGCATCATGTGTCGCGACCCCCTCACGCCAACGTCATCAGTGGAAAATGGGTGTTTCGTCACAAGACCAACCCCGACGGTTCTCTCGAGCGCTACAAGGCTCATTGGATGGTGCGCGGTTTCCGCCAGCGCGCCGGCGTGGACTTCACCGACACCTTCGCCCCGGTCGTTAAACCGGGCACGATTCGTACGGTGCTTCAGCTGGCGGTTTCTCGTGACTGGCCAGTGCATTAGTTGGATGTCTCCAACGCGTTTCTGCACGGCCACCTCACGGAACGGGTCTTCTGCGAGCAGCCGACTGGCTTCGTCGACGCTGAGCACCCCGACCATGTCTGCCTGCTCTCTCGGTCCCTCTATGGACTGAAGCAGGCCCCCAGGGCGTGGTACCAGCGTATGGCCGGGTTCCTACAGGAGCTTGGGCTTCACACAACCCGCTCCGACGCGTCTCTGTTCGTCTATCATCAGGGCACTGCCATTGCGTACCTGCTGCTTTATGTGGAGGACATTATCCTGATGGCATCCTCGTCTGGGCTTCTTCAGCAGCTCACGGCTCGTCTTCGCGATGAGTTTGCCCTCAAGGATCTTGGAGCGCTGCACTACTTCCTTGGCATTGAGGTCGTTAGCCGTGTCGATGGGTTCTTTCTGCATCAGCAGAAGTACGCTCATGAGCTTCTCGAGCGCGCTGGTATGCTTAATTGCAAAACCGCGTCCACACCTGTTGACACCAAGGCGAAGGTTTCTGCTTTGGAGGGTTCCCCTGTGCCAGATGCGGCGTCCTACCGCTCCATCGTCGGCGCTCTGTAGTATCTCACCCTCACTCGGTCTGACTTGGAGTATGCAGTCCAGCAGGTGTGCCTTCACATGCACTCCCCATGCGATTCTCATTGGACTCTGGTGAAGCGTATTCTTCGGTATATACGCGACACTATGACCATGGAACTCTCCCTGGCGGCTTCCTCCTCCATCAACATGGTCGCCTACTCCGACGCTGATTGGGCTGGTTGCCCGGACACACGTCGCTCTACGTCAGGCTAGTGTCTACCTCGGGCCCTCGCTTATCGTGGTCGTCCAAGCGGCAGCCCACGGTCTCTCACTCGAGTGCCGAGGCGGAGTATCGGGCAGTGGCTAACGCCGTTGCTGAGTGCTCTTGGCTCCGTCAGCTTCTCCAGGAGTTGCTTTGTGTGGTCCCCAAGGCCATGATCGTCTACTGTGACAACGTCTCCGCCGTCTACCTCTCCGCCAACCCCGTCCATCATCGCCGTACGAAGCATATTGAGCTCGACATTCACTTCGTTCGCGAGCAGGTGGCTCTCGGGAAGGTTCATGTTCTGCACGTTCCTACCACTCAGCAGTTTGCCGATGTCATGACTAAGGGACTACCGACCCCAGTCTTCGAGGAGTTTCGGTCCAGTCTCTGTGTCTCCGGCGACGCTTCGACTGCGCGCGGGGGGGGGGGGGGGGGGGGGTTGAGCGTACGTTGTACACTGCATATGTATAGGACTTGGGTCTGTATTTATACCGTTGTATCTCTCTCTCTTCCCTCGTATATTTGTACATCTTGGGAGACAAGTAGAGGCTGGTCCACCCTGTACCTATACATGTGCACCATGCACACAATCAATGATTATCGATTCGTGCAATCTCATTCTTCCTAACTAACAGAACTGATGCGACGGCCATTGGGGCGATGGGTCGGCAGTCGGCAATTAGAGATCGACTGCTTCGCGCCCCCCCCCCCCCCCCCCCCCCCCACACACACACAAACAGAGAGAGAGAGAGATGGGGGTAGTACCAAATCTGAAGCAACATGCAGCCAAGCTACCAAAAAAATCCATCGACGGCAGTTCAGTTCCCACGTATATTTGGTTTGCTCTCATGTATTTTTGCTCCGTTTTATTTTCAATCTACGGCCCATGTAAATTACATTGCTTGTACACTTTAGTTCCATTTTCAAACGTCATTTGCACTATCCTCCTAAAATTAATGTTTGATATTTTTTTTTACAAAGAATACATTTTAGAGCGGTAGAATGTAGTGATTCTTTTTCTTTTTCTCTTGTACAATCTCTAATTTAGTAGGAGCAGCAGTACCATGTGAGCTCGAGTGCCGAATTGGATTGCCACATATTCATGTCTGTTTGTGTTATGTGTATGTGGTGATTGGTGGTTCCGTATCCTCACCTGGTGCATGTGATTGTGTTAGATGTACTACTAATGGAAAGTCTTGTATGTGAGAAATCAACATTAACGGTGTGGAAAATGTAGCCTATGTGGATGAATAAGATGAGTATATGCTCCTAGATAGATACGTGATCAAAGACGTATACTTGCATTAGAAAACCAGAACCATATTTACATGGTTCGGAGAATCCGACATGCCAGCTGAACGCGCAGTACATATATAGTACTCCTACTACGCAACGGAAATATTATTCTGAAACTCAGCTTTCGGAAAGATGCTAGATTCGGATACGAATTGCCACGGAAATACCCTGTGCACCAATGCATGTTGAGCATGGGTTAGATCGCCCTACCTAGCTACACATACAGCCTGTGTCCTGATTGACAGTTTTTCTGTGAAGAACTACCCAATGTAATCTCAGTCTCAAACTCATCGTTGAAAAATGTTTCTCCGCTCGCCCGCATCGCCGCGCCTGCCTATATAATATGGAACCATGCATCGCCATTCGCTCAAGCACCTGAAGTTTCTTTCCCAAAAAATGTCTGTGGCACGGACACTGACGACCTTGTCCGTCCGGCGGGGCGAGCGCGAGCTCGTGGCGCCGGCGAGGCCCACGCCCTACGAGTTCAAGGTGCTCTCCGACATCGACGACCAGGAGGTCCTCCGTTTCTACCGCTCCGGCGCTTTCTTCTACCGCGGCGACGCCTCCAAGTCCGGCATTGACCCGGCGAAGGCCATCAAGTCGGCTATCTCGGAGGCGCTCGTGCACTACTACCCTCTCGCCGGCCGGTTCCGGGAGCTCCAGCCGACGAGGAAGCTCGTGGTCGAGTGCACGGGCGAGGGCGTCGTGTTCGTCGAGGCGGACGCCAACGTCCGGATGGAAGACTTTGGAGACTCAGTGGCGCCGCCGGTGCCGTGTTACGATGAGCTGTTGCCCGAGCAGGAGAGCGCGACCGCCGTTGTCGTCGACCGGCCTTTGCTCTTTGCTCAGGTGACGCGGCTGACGTGCGGCGGCTTCGTCTTCGGGTTCCAGATATGCCACTGCATCGCCGACGGCCCGGGGATCGTGCAGTTCCTGACGGCGCTGACGGAGTTCACCCGCGGCGTGCCGGGCGCGCCGACCGTGCGTCCGGTGTGGCAGCGCGAGCTCCTCACGGCTAGCTGGCCGCCGGCCATTGCGCACGACCACGTGGAGTACGCGCCTCTCCCCGACCTCGGAAAGGACGTGGTCTCCTCCTCGGACATCTTCTCGCAGCACACGTTCTTCTTCGGGCCCCGCGAGATCGAGGCGCTCCGGTCCCAGGCCCCGGCAGAGCTGCGCTCCGCCGCGTCGCGGTTCGACCTGATCGGCGCCTTCATGTGGCGGTGCCGCGCCGCTGCGCTGCAGTACGGCCCGGACGAGCTGGTCCGCCTGCACATGTTCGTGAACGGCCGGGTCAGGAACAGGAGCCGCCACCGCCTGCCGAGGGGCTACTACGGCAACTCGTTCGCGTTCGCCTCCGCGTGCGCGCCCGCCGGGCAGCTGTGCCGGAGGCCCCTCGGCGAGGCGCTGCGGCTGCTGCTGGAGGCCAAGGCACGGGCGGAGCAGGAAGGGTACGTGCAGTCGGTGGCCGGCTTCAACGCGGCGCACAGGAGGCCGGCGTTCCCCAAGGCCCGGACGTACCTCATCTCGGACATGACCCAGGGGGGGATGATGGCGGTGGACTTCGGGTGGGGCACGCCGGTGTACGGAGGCCCGGCGACGATCATTCTGGCCACGTTCCATCTGGAGGGGAGGAACGAGGCCGGTGAGGCAGGCGTCAACGTGCCGACGAGGTTGCCGGTGCTGGCGCTGGAGCGGCTGAAGGTGGAGGTGAGCAAGGGGCTCATTACGGTCAGCGGTGGGACTGTCAGTGAACCTGATGCGGACAAGAACAAGTCAGCCTTGGTTTCTGGTCACACTCTCGCAAAGCTGTAGAAGCGCTGTGGTGGTAGGCTTCTGCGTACACAACATCAAAAAAGCACCAAGTTCGGCCACTGTTGTGCTTGTGCTAGACAGCCAGGTCGTGGCGCTAGTAATGCATCTCTTGTGGATTGTTTCCACCGCGGTATATGTTGTCTGGTTTTCTTTGATATATACTTGTAAATGGGTTTTTTCCTCGTCAGTCGTGTGTTTTTATCTATAATAACTAGCACACATGCATGTACGTTGCAACAAGAGAATAAATAGTGTGCATTTGAATTTAGTGGGAATTATATATGTAAGCATAACCATGCGAACATGTCGATAAGAAATAATTAGGTTCTGAGTTTCGCCAAACATGAAGTAATCAATAATCTATTTTTCCATTCATTGCTTGAGGGGATTTAAGGTATGAAGTTGGAAAAGGCCAGCGAATTATTTAATCTATTTTTTTTCATTCATTTGAGGGGATTTCAAGATATGAGGTTTCAGAATATGAAACCAAGGTGCTTGCGAAACGTCTTCGGCTGCAAATGCATGAGCTTGTTGGGATGAATCAATCAGCCTTCATTAAAGGACGACAGCTACATGACAACTTCCTTTTGGTGCGCCAAGTAGCAAGGAAGATTCACGCGAGAAAAACGCCAGACGTCTTCATCAAACTGGACATATCCCGTGCTTTCGATTCTCTCTCCTGGCCTTTCCTGTTTGAGGTGATGAAAGCAAAAGGTTTTGGGCAAAAGTGGTTGGACTGGATGGCGGCGCTTCTATTTACTGCCAGTACCAGGGTGGTGGTCAATGGGGTGCCAGGGAGGAAGATCATTCATGCTTGTGGCCTAAGGCAAGGGGACCCAATTTCCCCCCTACTATTCGTGATAGCCATGGAGGCCCTTTCGGCCCTAGTGCAGAAGGCCACGGAGGTGGGAGTTCTTACCTCCTTTGCCGGAATCTCGTCAGCGCAAAGACTGTCCATCTATGCCGACGATGTCGCCATGTTTACTAGACCCACTGAGAACGACCTGGCGGCTGTCACCGAGATTCTAAGGGCATTTGGAGCCGCGTCGGGCCTCAAGGTCAACTACCGCAAATCCACGGCTGTGCTCATCCGAGGTAGTGAGGAGGATAGGGCCAGGGTGGCCGGATTGCTACAATGCGACATCTCTGAGTTCCCTTGCCGATACCTGGGACTGCAACTGGCAATAAAGAGCTTGACTAGAGCAGAATGGCAACCGATGCTGGACAAAGTACGACACTTCATGCCTGCTTGGCAAAGAGGGCTGATCCAGAGACCCGGTAGGCTAATTCTGGTGCAGTCGGTTGTGGCGGCACGACCTGTTCACCATCTCATGGTCACCGAGGCGCCGGAGTGGGTGCTTGAGGATATGAACAAATGGATGAGATCATTCTTCTGGGCGGGCAAAGACAAGTGTAATGGGGGACAATGCCTAGTAGCCTGGGACAACATATGTAAGCCAAAGTCCTGCGGTGGTTTAGGCATTAAAAACCTGAAGTGGCAAGCGTTGGCGCTTCGGGTCCGGTGGGAATGGCTAAAGCGGACTGACTCCCAAAGACCATGGCAGGGCCTTCCAATGACACCGGATGAGGAAGCAAGAGCGGTGTTTGATGCGTTGGTCAGTATAAAAGTGGGCTCGGGCAACAAGGTTCTGTTATGGAAGGACAAGTGGATCCATGGAGTCGCGGTGACAGAGATTGCACCATTGATAGCGGCCACTGTCCCGACGAGAACGGCGAACAGACGTACAGTGCGCCAGGCACTTGAGGATGGCGCTTGGGTGCATGATTTCGAGCATAACACCTCATTCACAGCCCTCATGCAGTATATGCACCTTTGCCAAGCTCTTGGTACGGTGGATAGAGACCCGTCGCTGCCTGATAGTTTCACCTGGCCGAGGTCACCGACAGGCACATACACGGCTAAATCAGTCTATGAGTACCTTTGCTCGGAGCTGGTTCGCTCGCCCACGGCCAAGTGCACCTGGAGATGCTGGGCGCCGCTCAAATGCAAGCTGTTCATGTGGCTCGCCCTTCAGCATAGAGTTTGGACATCCGACAGGAGGGCAAGACACGGTTTACAAGATCAGCCGTCGGCCTGTTACACGTGCTTGCAGGCTGTTGACAATGTGGAACACATTCTGGCAAACTGCACGTATGCTCGGGAGGTGTGGTATAAGGTATTTAAGCTCATTGCGATCCAGGTGCAGGAGCCAGGGGAGTCGGACGAGTTCAAAGACTGGTGGCTGACGGCGCGGAAGAGATTCAGAGGGCAGGACCGTAGAGGATTTGACACGCTGGTGACGGCGGTGGCGTGGGCCCTCTAGAAACAGAGGAATGCTAGGGTCTTCAATAGGTTCAGCGAGCAGAAAACAACGAGCGAGCTTCCATTCCAGATTCTAGACGAGATCGCCGAGTGGAAACAAGCTGGTGTAGGAGTAGGAGGCCTACAACGATTCGTGAGGAATTAGCCTAGGGTAGTCGGGTGTTGGAGTGGGTGAGTTGTACCCCGACCTCTGTGTTCGCACATCGGCCGGCACTCTTGTAATTACTTCTCTTCTTCTATAAAGCTAAGGTACGCTTTTGGCGTACTCTCGAAAAAAAAGAAAAAAAAAGAATATGAAAGTGAGGCGGTTCTTCTTTTTTTCATATACAAGTCATCGATATAGTACAACCGGAGTTAATTCTACTTTGCTATTTTTTATTCATTAATCGAGGAGATTTAAGGTGTGAAGTTCCATAATATGGAGTAAGCCGGGTCTTCTCTTTTCCATGAGTAGTCAGGTCTTCTCTTCTCTTTTCTTCATGTAGCAATCCTCAAGAAATTCAGGGTCCTTTTTTAGCTAGCTTATATATCAATCCATCCATACTCCGTCCAGCATATTCCATCCATTCTTCATCCAGCTTACTATACATATAGTTTCACACACATATAGAAATTGATATGAACCCTTATTTCCTAGGTAGTCGGGCCGGGTAAATTGCATGGGTTGTGAAAGGCCTAGGCACCAAAACCAATTCGCTGAAGCAGTTGCAAAGTACCATCACCTGAAGTTTCTAGGCAGGCAGATATGTCTGTGACACGGGCACTAACGACCTTATCCGTCCGGCGGGGCGAGCAACGAGTTCCTGGTGCCGGCGAGGCCCACGCCCTGCGAGTTCAAGGTGCTTTCCGACATCGACGACCAGGAGGCCCTCCGCTTCTATCGCTCCAGCGCTTCCTTCTACTGCAGAGACGCCTCCAGCTCCGGCATTGACCCAGCGAAGGTCATCAAGTCGGCGATCTCGGAGACGCTGGTGCACTACTACCCTCTCGCCAGCCAGTTCCGGGAGCTCCAGCCGACGAGGAAGCTCTTGGTCGAGTGCATGGGCGAGGGGGTCGTGTTCGTCGAGGAGGACACCGACGCCCGGATGGATGACTTTGGAGACTCGCTGGCGCCGCCAGTGCCATGTTATGATAAGCTGCTGCCCGAGCAGGAGAGTGCGACTGCCGTTGTTGTCGACCGCCCTTTGCTCTTTGTTCAGGTGACGTGGCTGGATGCCACTGCATCGCTGACGACCCGGGGATCGTGCAGTTCCTAATGACGCTGACGGAATTCACCCGTAGCGTGCCGGGTGCGCCGACTGTCCGACTGGTGTGACAGCACGAGCTCCTCATGGCCAGCTGGCCGCCAGTTATCGCGCACGACCACGTGGAGTACGCGCCTCTCCCTGACCCTAGGAAGGATGTGGTCTCCTCCCCCGACACCTTCTCGCAGCACACCTTCTTCTTCGGGCCCCGCGAGGTGGAGGCGCTCCGGTACCAGGCGCTGCGCACCGCTGCATCGTGGTTCGACCTGATCGGCGCCTTCATGTGGCGCTACCACGCCATCGTGCTGCAGTACTGCCCGGATGAGCTGGTCTACCTGCACATGTTCGTGAACGTCCGGGTCAGGATCAAGAGCCACCAGCCCCTGCCGAGGGGCTGCTACGGCAGCTCGTTCGCGTTGGCGGCGGCGTGCGCGCCGCCGAGTAGCTGTGCCGGAGGCCCCTCGGCGAGGCACTGCGACTGATGCTGGAGGCCAAGGCATGGGTGGAGCAGGAAGGGTACGTTCCCGATGCGTAGGAGGTCGCCGTTCCCCAAGCCCCAGATGTACCTCATCTCGAACATGACCTACGGGGGATGATATGGTGGATTTCAGGTGGGGCACGCCACCGCGCACAATGCCCTAGGCATCCTCGTCGTCCGAAGAACGCCCATGAGGTCGACCAGCTGCGGCGCCGGGCCAGCCCAGCCCACGGGAATACCACCTCCCAAGCCCGCATCGCCCTGCTGCGCTGGCTACACCGCCAGCTGGGCTGCTCTGGCGTGTGCCCGACGCTCCTCCTCCTTCTGGCGACGCTCCTTCTCCTCGCACTCCCTCTGCATGAACCGCTCGCCATCGGTGCACTCCTCCGTCAGCGCGCGCTGGCTCCAATGCTCGAGGAACGCGGCCTCTTGCACCGGCGTCGCGTCGAGCCAGATTGGGGGGGGGGGGGGACCCACTCGCGCAGCTCACTTGTCCAGACGTAGCGCTCAGTGGGCTCCTGCATCGGCGTCAGAGTAGTGAGCCTCGGCGGCGATGGTGGCACCACACAGTCATCGGCCGCAGAGAGGGCACAAGGGCATCTGCTAGCCTCGCCTGGTAGTCCGCCTCTGCCTTGCGCCGCTTCTCCTCGATGAAGGTTTCCATGGCCGGCGCCAGCGCCGCCTGGTACGCAACCTCCTCCTCCTCCGGCTTGACGGTGAGGGGTGATGAAGCTATGTGCCTAGGGTAGGGTCATGGACTTGTCCTAACTGCCCTACCCAAGGACATCTCTAGAAGAAATCACCTTTCAATCGACTTGGAGGTGTTCCACTCGACAGATTCGAAGACACTCGACCAAGAAGCAATCACTCGACCAAGATCCAACCACTCGACGGCCAGGAGACCTAAAGTCACTCCGCACGCTAACGGTCGGTCATTAAGTAGCTTTTATGGTCATCATAGCACTTTATTAGGGGCGTTACCAGTAACGCCCGACCTTAATGTACTTAAAACCCTGCATAACTGAGGGCTGGAGGGGTCTGGCGAACTCTATATAAGCCACCCCCTCCTCAGTGTAAAGGGTTCGCACCCCTGTAATTCATACACACATAATCCAGTCGACCGCCTCCGGGCTCCGAGACGTAAGGCTATTACTTCCTCCGAGAAGGGCCTGAACTCGTAAACCTCGTGTGCTTACAACTACTCCATAGCTAAGATCTTGCCTCTCCATACCTACCCCCCTACATTACTGTCAGACTTGGAACCACGACAGTTGGCGCCCACCGAGGGGCAGGTGTCTTAGCGATTTGTTGGAGGAGTTGCGATCTTTTCCGATCCAAATCATCATGGTTTCTGGCGGAGTTTTGGTGGGGGGCCGTGAGATCCGTCTCGGCGCGCTCACGTTCATCGCCGACGACTCCGCTTGGCTTCAGGAGGCTCCGCTCGACGTGGACGCACTCCCTGTCCGCGGGGCAACGCACTTTTGCGTGTGGGTCCGCGGCGTCCTCTTGCGGCAACCGTCGACCCATTATCGGTTGGCCCCTGTGTTGTCCTCCCTCCCTGTTTCCCGCCGGCGCAAGCGCTCCGGTCGGTCGAGACTTCAGCGGCGGGTGAGACACGCGGTGGCACGCCAGTCGGCCACCCCTCAAGTCGCTGCGATCGAGCCCGACGAATCCCTCTACGGCCTGTTCGAACTGTCGACTGGCTCCGCAGAGACCGCATCCGAGTGCGACAGCAGTGATCCGGCGGCGGAGGTTCTAATGGTCGATGGACCACGCAGTCCTCCCGGTTTTCCCTGCACCGACGAAGGTGCAGGTGGAGGCGACCCATCGCATCCCCATGAGGAATACCTCCCCGAGCCTCTCACGTCGCTGCAGAGAGAAGAACTTCGTCGCCGGAACGTAGATGCACTGCACACTCCTATCGTTGGAGAAACCCCCGAGGCTCATGCCTTGGAGGACGCGCGCCTGGCAAACTTGGCTGAGCGCACTCGACTGGAGAACCTCCAGCGAGCACTCGACGAGCGTGCGCGACAACGGGTTCCAGAATCCAGTCGACGTCAGCTCTTTTAACCCCCGTAGGTATATCGAACTCCGATTCAGAATTTAGCAGCTGCAGCCCGTATAGCAGAGTCGATTCAGCCTTCCCAGTCAGAGGCTGGCAGAGGCTTGCTGCAGATCAGAGCGTTACTCCGGGCAGCAGGATACCAGAATTCCGCTGTTTCTCAGTCGCGGAACAAGATTCATAGCAGATCCATTGCTGCAGACATAGTCCAGTCGGCTCATAGCCCAAGATCACCCCCGAGGCGTGAGGGACATGGGGACCGGCATGATCAGTACGGGAACCGTGAGCAGTATGATCACCGATTCGATCGTGACGATCGACGTCGAGTGCCTACCCCTCCCCCGAGGAGTGGATCGTATGTGCCTCGACAGCAGGATGACAAGCACCCTCATAGTGTTGGGCGAAGGATTCCAGTCGACCCCAGGGAACCAGGCTTTGATGCGAGATCCATTCTCATTCAAGGTTTGGTCGACAGGAACAGAGCTCACCGAGAAGGTCACGACAGAGATGCACCTACCAGCAGTAGAGTACATGTTTCGGGGCCAGAGTGCTTTAGTAGAGCCATCAGGGCCGCTGTGATTCCTCCCAACTTCAGGTTGGCGACTGGAGTCAGTAAGTTCACTGGTGAGTCCAAGCCCAATACTTGGCTTGAAGACTACCGAGTGGCTGTCCAGATTGGCGGTGGCAATGATGAAGTGGCCATGAAGCACCTGCCTCTCATGTTGGAGGGCTCGGCCAGAGCGTGGCTGAATCAGTTAGCACCCAGCAGCATTTACACTTGGGAAGATCTCGCCCGAGTGTTTGTCACCACATTTGAAGGAACATGCAAGCGACCGGCAGGGCTGACGGAACTGCGGTCTTGCGTGCAGAAGCCGAATGAAACTTTGAGGGATTACATCCAGAGATGGATCACGTTACATCACACGGTAGAGAATGTGCCTGATCACCAAGCAGTCTGTGCCTTCAAAGAAGGCGTCAAGTACAGAGAACTGAATCTGAAATTCGGTCGAACCGGAGACATGTCTCTGAATCGGATGATGGAGATTGCCACCAAGTACGCTAATGGTGAAGATGAGGATCGACTCCGGAGTGGCAAGCACAAGTCAGTCGCCCAAGAAACCGGAGGAGGAAATTCCAATCGGAAACAGAAGCGGAAAGCCGAGCCAGCTGCTCCTGGGGAAGCCTTGGCTGTAACTCAAGGAAAGTTTAAGGGGAAACCCAAAGGGCCTTGGAACCCCAAGAAAGTTAAAGACCAAGACGGAAATGATGTGTTGGATTTGCCATGTCACATCCACACCAAGAAAGATGAAGAGGGTAAGCTCATTTACCCGAAACATACCACTCGACAGTGTCGGCTCTTGATCCAGCAGTTCCAGGGCAAACAACCCAAAGATAAGGAAAAGGAGTCGGACAAAGTTGAGGACAAGGAAGACAGTGATGATGGATACCCCCAGGTCAATTCCACCTTGATGATTTTTGCTGATGTTGAAAGCAAAAGTCGACTGAAAGTTATCAACCGTGAGGTGAATATGGTTGCTCCGGCGACACCCAGTTATCTGAAGTGGTCTCAGACTGCCATCACATTCGACCAGTCCGATCACCCAACGCACATTGCCACCCCTGGGAGGCAAGCTTTGGTGGTCGACCCAGTTGTTGAAGGCACTCGACTGACCAAAGTCTTGATGGATGGTGGCAGTGGTTTGAACATACTGTATGCTGAGACGTTGAAAGGGATGGGCATTCCGATGTCCAGACTCAGTACCAGCAACATGAGTTTCCATGGAGTCATTCCTGGGAAGAAGGCTGAGTCACTCGGCCAAATTGCTCTTGATGTGGTTTTCGGTGATTCCAAGAATTACCGCAAAGAAAAGTTGACGTTCGAAGTTGTGGATTTCCAGAGTGCTTATCACGCTATTTTGGGCAGGCCAGCTTATGCACGCTTCATGGCTCGACCATGTTATGTGTATCTCAAATTGAAGATGCCTGGTCCCAAAGGTGTGATCACTGTTACGGGCAATCGGAAGAAAGCAGAAGAGTGTTTTCAGAAAGGCTCAAAGATCGCTGATGCTCAGATGGCAGTGGTGGAGCTGCAGGAGTACCAGAAGACTACAGACCCGAGTGATTTGTTGCGAGCCAAGAAGCCCGCTACAGAATCAGCTTTTCAGTCGTCTGGTGAAACGAAGCCGGTTCACATTCACCCGACCGATCCCAGTGCTGCTCCGACTCATATCTCAACAACACTCGACTCCAAATAGGAAGAAGCGCTCATCCAGTTCCTCGTGAGAACTGGGACATCTTCGCATGGAAGCCTTCTGACATGCCGGGTGTTCCCAGGGGGCTGGCTGAGCACCGCCTACGAGTCGACTCAAAAGTGAAACCTGTCAAAGAACATCTCCGACGGTCCGCCGTCCAGAAGAGAAAGGCTATTGGTGAGGAGGTGGCTCGGCTCTTAGCAGCGGAGTTCATCCGAGAGATTTACCACTCCGAGTGGCTCGCCAACGTTGTCATGGTCCCCAAGAAGGACAAGTCACTTCGCATGTGCATTGACTTTAAACATATCAATCGGGCCTGCCCGAAAGATCATTTTCCTCTCCCCCGCATCGACCAGATAGTCGACTCGACTGCGGGATGTGAGCGACTGTCTTTTTTAGACGCCTATTCCGGGTACCATCAGATCCGTCTGTATGGACCTGACGAGATCAAAACAGCTTTCATCACTCCATTCGGGTGCTTCTGTTATGTTACCATGCCATTCGGCCTCAAGAATGCCGGAGCCACATTCATGAGGATGATTCAGAAGTGTTTGCTCACTCAAATCAGTCGGAATGTGGAAGCATACATGGATGATATTGTGGTCAAGTCACGGAAGGGTTCCGACCTGCTGACTGACCTTGCTGAAACCTTTGCCAACCTCAGGAGGTATGATATCAAGCTTAATCCATCAAAGTGCACATTCGGAGTTCCTGGCGGAAAGTTACTCGGTTTTCTCGTTTCCGAACGGGGAATCGACACCAATCCAGAAAAAGTCGGTACTATACTCCGGATGAAACGTCCTGTGCGAGTGCACGACGTCCAGAAGCTTACTGGTTGCTTGGCCGCTTTAAGTCGATTCATCTCTCGTCTCGGTGAAAAGGCATTGCCTCTTTACCGATTGATGAAGAAGTCAGACAAGTTCGAGTGGACTCCTGAAGCTGATGCAGCGTTTGCAGAGCTCAAAGCTCTGCTCTCCACCCAGCCGGTGCTTGCTGCTCCAATCAGCAAAGAGCCTTTGCTGCTTTACATCGCAGCCACGGGACAAGTCGTCAGTACGGTACTTACGGTCGAGCGGGAAGAAGAAGGAAAAGCCTTCAAAGTTCAGCGCCCAGCATATTATGTTTCTGAAGTTTTGACCCCGTCGAAGCAAAGATATCCTCATTATCAGAAGCTTGTATATGGGATTTATATGACCACAAAGAAGGTTGCTCACTACTTCTCTGATCATTCCATTACAGTCGTCAGCGACGCTCCATTGTCAGAGATCCTGCACAACAGAGATGCAACTGGTCGAGTGGCAAAATGGGCGATTGAACTCCTTCCTCTAGATATCAAATTTGAGGCAAAGAAAGCTATCAAGTCCCAAGCAATAGCAGATTTCGTCGCCGAGTGGATTGAACAACAACTGCCGACTCAGGTTCACTCGGAGCATTGGACCATGTTCTTCGACGGTTCCAAAATGCTGAATGGTTCCGGTGCCGGGGTAGTATTGGTCTCCCCCCGAGGAGATAAGCTCAGATATGTTCTTCAAATCCACTTTGATTCCTCCAATAACGAAGCAGAATATGAAGCACTTTTATATGGGTTGCGCATGGCCATTTCACTCGGCGTCCGTCGCCTCATGGTCTATGGCGACTCAGATTTGGTGGTTAATCAAGTGATGAAGGAGTGGGACGTCAGAAGTCCGGCCATGACTGGTTATTGCAATGCAGTGAGAAAGCTGGAGAAGAAATTCGAGGGGTTAGAACTTCATCACATACCCCGACTGAAAAATCAAGCAGCTGATGATTTGGCGAAAATAGGTTCCAAAAGAGAAGCCATTCCCAGCAATGTGTTTTTGGAACACATCCACACACCATCAGTTCAGGAGGATCCCTTCACTGAAGAAGCCCCGCAGCCAAAAAGTGCCACGGATCCGATTGAAGTTGAAGTTCCAGCTGTGGTCGACCTGATCATGGAAGTTTTGGTCATCACTCCCGACTGGACGGTACCGTACATCGCGTACATCCTAAGGAAAGAACTCCCAGAGGACGAAGAAGAGGCTCGACAGATCGTCCGTCGATCCAAGGCCTTTACAGTCATAAAGGGACAGTTGTATAGAGAAAGCGCGACTGGAGTCAGTCAGAAGTGTATAACACCAGAAGAAGGTCAGATAATCCTTGATGATATCCACTCGGGGACCTGTGGTCATCATGCGTCCTCTCGGACCATTGTGGCTAAAGCATACCGAGCGGGATTCTACTGGCCAAGGGCGAATGAAATGGCGAAAGAGATAGTCGACAAATGTGAAGGATGTCAGTTTTACTCCAATATGTCGCACAAACCCGCGTCAGCCCTGAAAACCATTCCACTCGTCTGGCCCTTCGCTGTTTGGGGACTGGACATGGTTGGACCACTGAGAACGGGCAGGAGCGGCTTCACTCATGTGCTAGTAGCAGTCGACAAGTTCACCAAATGGATTGAAGCTAAGCCTATCAAGAATCTTGATGCTTGCACTGCTATCAGTTTCATCAGAGAGTTGATATTCAGATATGGAGTTCCGCACAGCATCATCACTGACAATGGGTCAAACTTCGATTCTGACAAATTCAGAGCCTTTTGCGCCTCTCAAGGCACACGAGTCGACTACGCTTCAGTCGCTCACCCCCAGTCGAATGGACAAGCGGAAAGAGCAAACGGCTTAATTCTCAAAGGACTGAAACCCCGACTGATGCGCGATCTCAAGCACGCAGCAGGTGCATGGGTCGACGAGCTTCCATCAGTTCTTTGGGGATTGAGGACAACCCCGAACCGATCGACTGGAAGAACCCCATTCTTTCTGGTCTACGGAGCCGAAGCAGTTTTGCCGAGTGACCTGCTTCACAACGCACCCCGAGTCGAGCTCTACTCTGAAGATGAAGCAGAACAAGCCCGGCAGGACGCAGTCGACCTCCTGGAAGAAGAAAGAGAAATGGCCATGATCCGATCGACCATCTATCAGCAAGACTTGCGTCGATTCCATGCCAGAAATGTGAAGAGTCAAGCCTTCCAAGAAGGAGACTTGGTCCTCCGAGTGGATCAACAGAAACCACACAAACTCGCTCCTACTTGGGAAGGCCCCTTCATAGTCACCAGAGTCCTCCACAATAGAGCGTACCACCTTTATAATGTCGATCGCCAGATTGATGAGCCACGAGCCTGGAATGCAGAGCTGCTCCGCCCCTTTTATACTTGAATTCTCACTCGGATGAGATGTAATAAGAAAAACTTCTGTAGTTTATCTATCAAAGACAAGAGCGTTATAATTTTCCCAGTGATTGTTATTGTTTTTGTTTGCGTGAGAAATCCCCCAGTGGGTGGCTTAGCCGCGAATCCGTTTCGCCTAAGTTTGTAAAAATAATTTCCTATCGAGTGGTGAGCCAGCCTCCCACTCGGGGGCTTAGCCGCGAACCCGTTTCGCCTAAGTATTTGAAAATCCTACCGAGTGGTGAGCCAGCCTCCCACTCGGGGGCTTAGCTGCAGTCCAGTACTTGCCTAAGTTTGAAAAATCCTACCGAGTGGTGAGCCAGCCTCCCACTCGGGGGCTTAGCTGCAGTCCAGTACTCGCCTAAGTATTTGAAAATCCTACCGAGTGGTGAGCCAGCCTCCCACTCGGGTGCTTAGCTGCAGTCCAGTACTTGCCTAAGTTTGAAAAATCCTACCGAGTGGTGAGCCAGCCTCCCACTCGGGGGCTTAGCTGCAGTCCAGTACTCGCCTAAGTATTTGAAAATCCTACCGAGTGGTGAGCCAGCCTCCCACTCGGGGGCTTAGCTGCAGTCCAGTACTCGCCTAAGTTTGAAAAATCCTACCGAGTGGAGAGCGACCCTCCCACTCGGGGGCTTAGCTGCAGTCCAGTACTCGCCTAAGTATTTGAAAATCCTACCGAGTGGAGAGCGACCCTCCCACTCGGGGGCTTAGCTGCAGTCCAGTACTCGCCTAAGTATTTGAAAATCCTACCGAGTGGAGAGCGACCCTCCCACTCGGGGGCTTAGCTGCAGTCCGGTACTCGCCTAAGTATTTGAAAATCCTACCGAGTGGAGAGCGACCCTCCCACTCGGGGGCTTAGCCGCAGTCCAGTACTCGCCTAAGTTTGAGAAATCCTACCGAGTGGAGAGCGACCCTCCCACTTGGGGGCTTAGCTGCAGTCCAGTACTCGCCTAAGTTTGAAAAATCCTACCGAGTGGAGAGCGACCCTCCCACTCGGGGGCTTAGCTGCAGTCCAGTACTTGCCTAAGTTTGAAAAATCCTACCGAGTGGAGAGCGACCCTCCCACTCGGAGGCTTAGCTGCAGTCCAGTACTCGCCTAAGTACGAAACACATCCCAATCCGCAAGGACGACGAGGTGCAGGTCGACTGCCACCTTCTCCTTCGGAGCTTCGCCACAAATACAACGTGCGCTCCATCCCGACCCACAAGGACGACGAGGTGTAGGTCGACTGCTACCTTCTCCTTCGGAGCTGTGCCACAAATACAAAAGTTGTCTCGAGTGAAGAACGAGTTCCACTCGACGGAGAATTCATGAAGATATTCAACGATAAACCAAGTTCAGATAAATACTAAAAGGTTCCAAGCAGCGAATCAAAGGTACTCGGGCACCACGCCCGAAGGAGTTTAACGGTTACAAAAACCACTCAGCATTCCGAGGCAAATTTAAAGCGTATCCAAGTTTCATAAGATTGTTCACTTGGCCGGAGGAGGGCTGGCAGGCTCCATGAACGAGTCCAGATCGATCCCATCAGCGATCCGAGTAGCGGCAGCAATGAAAGTCTCCATGAAGGACTGGAAGTCGTGCTTTTTGGTGTTAGCGACTTTGATCGCAACCAGCTTGTCCTCACGAGCCTCCTTGCAATGGACTCGCACCAGGGACAACGCCACATCAGCACCACACCGGGCGGAGGATTTCTTCCATTCTTGCACTCGGCCAGGGATCTCGTTCACTCGAGTCATCAGAGATTCCAGATCATTCTGAAGCGTCGCCCCCGACCAAAGCGTCGAGTCGATCCGAGAGACAACCTCCTTCAGGCGTGCGAGGTAGCTTGTGGCGCTCGCGATACGAGACTCTAGTCGGAGCATGTTCATCGCAGTTTCGTTGCAGACCGGGGAAGAGATAGGGTCCAGACCCGTCTCGACCCTTCCAGTTTCTTCATCAAAGTCTTGACAAAGTTCTACAGCCAAAAGTCAGTTCAATCAACCGAGCAAAATCCGATGGCAAGCATCAACACAGTCGGATTAAAAGAAATACCTCCCAGCACGAGATAAAGCTTCTTGGCAAGGGTCCTCAGATAAGCTTCTGTGTCGTTCCTCTTGCGGATCGTAGACTCCAACTTTTCGTTCAGGGCGACCTTATCCTTCTTCAGGCTGGTCACTTCGCGGTTAGCTTCATTAAGACAAGATGTCAGTCTAGTCACCTCTCCTTCAAGCGTTCCGACTGAAGCAAGCTTCTCTTCTGCGAGAACTGTTTTGTCTTGGGCTGCTTTTTGCGCGGCGGCGAGGTCCGAGTCCTTCTTGTCCAGAGCCAACTTCATTTTCTCTGCAAAAGAAATAATCGAATCAAAAAAGAGACCAAAGAGATATATTGAAGTTCGGTCGGCAATCAGTTACCTTCCATACCAGCGGCCTTGTCTTGAGCTTTTTTTCAGATTTTGCTGAGCCAATTCCAAGTCAAGGTTTAACTGGATCTGTTGTTTCTCCAAGTCAGCAAAGCGAGCTCCAAGATCACAAGATTTCTGCAATCAGGGAGGGGAAGTTATTTTACAGCGAAAAACGACAAAGACAATAAATACTAAGACTACGGTCGACTGCCCGCAGCCCACCATAGTCTCGAGGACTACACCCAGTGGGTGCACTTTGCGTGCCCCCACCGGTTCTGATCCCACTAGACCGGCCCGCCGGAGTCGAGTGCAGGGAGTAAAAAAAAGAGAGAGAAAGAACAATTGCGCCGTCAAGAAAGAAGAACTCAGACCACAGTCGACTGCCAGCAGTCGACCGCGGTCTCGGGGACTACACCCAGTGGGTGCAATTGGCGTGCCCCCACCGGTTCTGATCCCACTCGCCCAGACCGAGTGGAAGAGCGAAACTACCAAAAATGACAGCAACTCGACACGGCCAGACCAGATCGAGCGAAAGAATCAAAATACAAAGACTACAGTCGACTGCCAGCAGTCCACCGTAGTCTCGGGGACTACACCCAGTGGGTGCACTCAACGTGCCCCCATTAGTCCAAAAATTCAATCGACGCACCCAGTGGGTGTACAGATGCAAAGATTTTCGGAAAGAGAGTCTTCAGATAGCATATCCTAACAGAACAAGCGGTGACCAACTAACCTGAACATTGCTTTGGAGAGCCGAGCTGGCGTCATAGGCGGCGTGACTGGCGTCCCGCACCGCCTTCATCTTCTCCATCATAATGCCCGCCTGGCGTATGGCTTCCTTGGCAGCATTCACTTCGTCCTCTGGGACATGATGGATCGCAAAAACTGAAGGTGGGTCGGTAGGAGCTTGAGCAGTCGATGAAGAAGGCGGGGCACTCGACAATGGTACGGCGAAGGTAACAGAACCCCGATTGGCATCGCCAGCGTCCTGAACGACTGGTTCCGCCATCGGCGTCGACTGTGGCACCTTGCCTGCAGGAGCTTTCCTATTTTTCCTCGTCAAAGGCCTCTCAGGCTCTTCGTCATCATCATCAGGGAGGTCAATAATGTTAGGAGTTGTTCAAAGATCAATCACCAAAATCACATCACCCAATGGTACACATTGCAGTTGAGTCGACCAAGTAAAGACAGAATGACAGAAATCATACCCAGATTGGAAGTGACTGCATCCTCCATTACCTCATCCTCATCCCTGTAATCTGAGGTCCTGGAAGTAGCAACGCTGCCAGTTCCAAAGTTCGTCTGGTTAAATCAAGAAAAAATAAACAGCACGGAGCGTCGAGTGAATACAAAGGGAGACACTCACGCAGAAGCGACGGGGATGTCAATCTTAATCTTCGGCAGCGCCTTCCGAGGCTTCTGCTCTGCAACTTTGGGATGCTTTGACGCTTTTTCAGTTGGGGTTGGTGAAGATGTCCGAGGACGCTTTGAAGACTGACCAGTCTGAGCAATCGCCTTTTCACGGGCGCTCGGTCATTCTTGGTCAAGCTTGGATCGCCTCTCCCTGCGAGGAGGCGACTCGACTTCTTCTTCGTCACTTAAGTCGTCGCTTTCTTTGTCCCCTTCTCCGTCAGAATGTCATTCGCCACTGTCGCCGCCGCTCGCCTCTCCTTCCGGGTCTTGCTCTTGCTCTTCGTTGGGCACTGAGTACATTTCGATAAGGGCCTGAAAGAAGCAGGAAGAATAAAGTCAGTCGACACAGTATAGATAGATGCGCGAGTGAATTCAGATTATAATCAAAAGCTCAGAATCGGACCTTTTCTGGTTCATGGGACTGGTCGAATGGAGGAACTCTCCTGGCTCCCCTGGGGTTGTCCTTGTTTCTGGTGATGCCCGACAGCCACCCCTCCAGTGTGTCGTCATCGACCTCCTCCGGGTGAATCCGAGTGGTGTCGTCAAGACCCGAATACATCCACATCGGATGGTCTCGAGCTTGAAGAGGCTGGATGCGCCGCCGAAGGAAAACCTCCAAGAGGTCCATACCAGTGACCCCGTCACGGATAAGCTAGACCACTCGTTCAACCAGCACCCTAACTTGCGCCTTCTCCTCCGGGATCACCTTCAAAGAGGAGGGTTTCCTCACTCGGTCCATGGTAAAAGGAGGGAAGCCAGTCGACTGCCCTGGCGTCGGCTGGTCTTTGCAGTAAAACCAGGTCGACTGCCATCCGCGGACCGAGTCAGGAAGAATCATGGCCGGAAAGGAACTTTTCCCTCTCATCTGAACACCAAGACCCCCACACATCTGAATCACTTGTGTTCTTTCATCACTCGGATTGGCCTTTTTCACTGTCTGAGAACGACAGGTGAAAATGTGCTTGAAAAGACCCCAGTGAGGCCGACAACCCAAGAAATTCTCGCACAAAGACACGAAAGCAGCGAGATACACGATTGTGTTGGGAGTGAAGTGGTGGAGTTGTGCCCCAAAGAAATTCAGAAATCCCCGAAAGAAAGGGTGAGGAGGCAAGGAAAACCCACGGTCGACGTGAGTGGCAAGGAGAACGCGCTCACCCTCCCGAGGTTGCGGCTCGGATTCCTTCCCCGGAAGCCGCGCCGATCCATGGGGGATCAGTCCTCCGTCGGCTAGGTCATCGAGGTCTTCTTGGCGGATCGTCGAGCGGATCCAGTCGCCCTGGATCCAGCCCTTCGGCAGGCCGGCTCGTGAGGAAGATCCACCCCGACTGGTCGCCTTCCCCTTCGCCTTTGCCGTCACCTTCTTCGCCCGCTCTAGAGCCACCGTCTTCTCCTTCCCCATCGTTGCCGGTGAGACATGTACGGAGCGGCGGCGCTGGGGCGAGAGCGAGCGCGACGAAGAAACCTGAAGAGAAGGAGAGGAAATGAGAATGCATTGTTCAAGAAACCCTGGCCCGACGCCTTATATGAGGTTACTTCCTAGTGGCTGACTGGTAGGCCCGGACGATCCTGTCAAATCCCACAACAGTCGCGCGTGCGATACGTGGCGAAAAAGGTGGCATGGAGATCGAGGAGGCTCCGCCCTATCCCATCCGATTACTGCGGCCTCTCCCGTCCCGCGCGCTTCCCAAAATTCGAATCCCGCGAAATGTGCGGGCAGCAGAACAACTTGTCAGACGGAAGATCTCCTCCACACCGTCACTCGGAGCTTTTCAAGTAAAGAAACTCACTCGACAAAAAACTAAGAATGGATCAAGGCGACTGAAAAGGAAGTTGCTGTCGTCACTCAGGTTCATTGATCAGAAACAAGAAATGCTCATGGCATGAAAAATGAGTCAGAGAAGTTCTCAACTCCTTCCCCACTCAATCCTCGATCCATTCGGGGGCTAATGATGAAGCTATGTACCTAGGGTAGGGTCATGGACCTGTCCTAACTGCCCTACCCAAGGACATCTCTAGAAGAAATCACCTTTCAATCGACTTGGAGGTGTTCCACTCGACAGACTCAAAGACACTCGACCAAGAAGCAATCACTCGACCAAGATCCAACTACTCGACGGCCGGGAGACCTAAAGTCACTCCGCACCCTAACAGTCAGTCATTAAGTAGCTTTTATGGTCATCATAGCACTTTATTAGGGGCGTTACCAGTAACGCCCGACCTTAATGTACTTAAAACCTTGCATAACTGAGGGCTGGAGGGGTCTGCCGAACTCTATATAAGCCACCCCCCTCCTCAGTGTAAAGGGTTCGCACCCCTGTATACACACATAATCTAGTCGACCGCCTCCGGGCTCCGAGACGTAAGGCTATTACTTCCTCCGAGAAGGGCCTGAACTCGTAAACCTCGTGTGCTTACAACTACTCCATAGCTAAGATCTTGCCTCTCCATACCTACCCCCCTACATTACTGTCAGACTTAGAACCACGACAAGGGGCGGTAGAGGGTTGGTGTGGTGCTCCTGGACATCGAGGCGGCGTTGCTCCTCGCGCTCGAGGGAAAATCACATCTCCCAGCAGGGAGAGTTCGGAGCGGATGCCTGCATCTATCGTTGCTCCGACGTGAGGAGCTCCCGCCGCCCGCGCACCTCCTCTACGTGTGACCGCTGTGACCGCGGCATAGCCGGCACCGGGATCCGCTGCGGATCCAGATGCCAGTTATGCGGCAGTGAGACATCCGGGTACGGCAGCATCTGCATGTACAGCCAGTGCCAGCGTGCCTGGTGCACCGAAATGTGCAAGCGCTGCCGCACGGGGCGGGCAGGCACCGGTGGCAGAGGAGGAAGATGCGCCGGGGTGAACTTCCCCTAGCTCTTGCCGGAGCCGCGACCCAAATGAACATGGGCGGGCGAAATTGGTTGCCCCATTGGAGTTGCTCTAATGCATCTCTCGTGCATTGTTTGCACTGTGGTATATGTTGTTTTCTTTGATATGCTTGTAAGTGGTTTTCTTCCTTGTCGGTCGTGTGTTTTTATCTATAATAACTAGCAAATATGCTCGTATGTTGCAATGGGAGAATAAATAGTGTGCATTTGAGTCAGGATTATATATGCAAGCATAACCGTGTGAACATGTTGATAAGAAATATTTAGTTTCTGGGTTTCGCCACACGTGAAGTAATCAATAAACTATTTTTTCATTCATTGATCGTGGGGATTTAAGGTATGAAGCTTGAAAAGGCCATCGAATTATTCAATCTATTTTCCCATTCATTTGAGGGGATTTCAAGATATGAAGTTTCATAATATGAAAGTGAGGCGGGTCTTCTTTTTTCATATACAAGCCACCGATATAGTACAACCGGACTTAATTCTACTCTGCTATTTTTCATTTATTAATCGAGGGGATTTAAGGTGTGAAGTTCCATAATATGAGAGTGAGTTGGGTCTTCTCTTTTCCATGCAGCTAGCTCATGTAGTCGGGTTTTCTCTTCTCTTTTCCTCATGTAGCAATCCTCAAGAAATTCAGGATCCTTTTCTAGCTAGCTCATGTATCAAGCTATTCATCCTTCATTCATGATAATCCATCCATTCTTCATCCAGCTTACTATACATATAGTTTCGCACACACATATATAAATTGATATGACCATTATTTCCTAGGTAGTTGGGCCGGCTAAATTGCATGGGTTGTGAAAGGCCCAGGCACCGAAACCAATTCGCTGAAGCAGTTGCAAAGTACCATCCACTAGTAGAAAAAGGGCCATTTATCCCGATTCGTAAGGCCTATTTGTCTCGGTTGGGGAACCGAGACTAAAGGGTCGGTACTGAAGCCCTATACCTTTAGTCCCGGTTCTTATACCAACCGAGACAGATGGGCCTCCACGTGGCCGCTACGGCAAGCCCAGGCAGGAGGGCCTTTGGTCCCGGTTGGTAGCACCAACCAGGACCAAAAGGCATCCACGCGTCAGCAACTGGCAGGAGCTGAGGTTTTTTTTGAAAGGGGGTGGGTTTTGGGGGGTTAATTTAGGGTGTTAGCTAGATAATAGAGAGAAGTGTCCTCTCTTATCTCCGTGCTTGGTTTACCAACGCTACTGCTATGCCTAAACATATCTTAGATTGAAGTGAAGGAAACATGTGATGCATGTCGAAAGTAATAATAATCCTAACTTGATCAAGTTTAGATTAGTACTACTTTTGATATGCACCACATGTTGCCTTCACTTCAATCCAATCCATATTCATTTCACCCACTGATATATAATAATTCTTCATGCTCACATCATGCATCACCATAATAACAAGTCCTACTAATCATCATCATACAACTTCTACTCGTTATTAATAACAAGTCATACGATCATCATCCTCATAGTCATCGAACCAAACCTACTTAATTGTTCTTAGCACATGATCATCAGTATTAGGTAGGACCTAAATACCCTCTTTAAGGTAAAATAGCATAAAACAATATAGGCCCTGACTCTCCATTATGGAGAATGGAGATCATCCTGTCTCCAATTCTTGCGCTTCGCTTCCTTTTGCTTCCAAGAACCTCCTTACGACTGTCCATACATTTTTTTCATTCTTTGATTACCATGTGTTCACCTGTTTTAGAAATCCGGTATGGACAGGTGAGATTCGTAGGATGACCTCACTGTATGTTCAAAACATCAAGGTGACCATTCTGATACATCAAATGGGGCACACAATCCATCGGGATTTTCTGTTGAAAAACATAGTAATAACTTCGTAGTTAGTAATGATGTACTAGTTTTAGAAATATGCAAAATATGCACGGATGTCGTAATAGTAAAAAATCTTACCAGGGTATCTCCATAGAAGTTACCGTGGTTCAACACGTGCACTAGTGGCACGTATTGACCATAATTTGGAGGAGTATCAAAATAGGTATTGTAATTCTCAAGGTCAGTACAAAATGCGATCAGCTGATTTTTCTCCTGATAAGTTAATTCGGAGCCATCGGTGCAGTGGGTTTTGTCTACCATCTTCCGCACATTGTTTGAAGAATGAAAATAATCTATCAATGGAAATAAGTTGTCAACTATTTTGAAATAAACATATAAATTAGTTAATAACTATGTTTGAGAAACTCACATAGCGGTAGAATTGGAAGCGTATCAACAAGGACCCAAATGTCCATATTGTTTTGCTCGATGTCAGGATCACCAAGATCCATGGTGACAAGCATATCCTCATAAAAACCATACAGCTTGCAAAGTGCTTCCCAATTTGGGCAACCAAAATGGGTTACGCTCTGAGAATTGTACAGATTTACTTCAAAATCGATACCATGATGGGTTCTTAGGTGAATTTTCTTTGTTTCGAAACTTTCATGGTCTTCAAAACCCATCCTCTCCAAGACATAGCGTCTTGCATGGCATGGGATAAGCTAGTCAAATATTGTAAAAGATGAAAATTACATGTTGAAATAGTTGAAGTCGTGCTTAATTAATTACAAAAAACACTTGTCATCGCTGCATACCGTTTCAACATCAAAGGTCTCCTGGAGCTTAATGCTAAAGCACCGATCTTCGTGCAGGTGAGGTGAGGGAGTCCTGGATTAGGGGGTGTTCGGGTAGCCGGACTATACCTTCAGCGGACTCCTGGACTATGAAGATACAAGATTGAAGACTTCGTCCCGTGTCCGGATGAGACTTTCCTTGGCGTGGAAGGAAAGCTTGGCGATGCGGATATTCAAGATCTCTTACCATTGTAACCGACTTTATGTAACCCTAACCCTATCCGGTGTCTATATAAACCGGAGGGTTGTAGTCCGTAGGCAATCAACTCCATACACAACAATCATACCATAGGCTAGCTTCTAGGGTTTAGCCTCCTTGATCTCGTGGTAGATCTACTCTTGTACTACCCATATCATCAATATTAATCAAGCAGGACGTAGGGTTTTACCTCCATCAAGAGGGCCCGAACCTAGGTAAAACATCGTGTCCCCTGCCTTCTGTTACCATCCGGCCTGGACGCATAGTTCGGGACCCCCTACCCGAGATCCGCCGGTTTTGACATCGACATTGGTGCTTTCATTGAGAGTTTCGCTATGTGATCGACAAAAGGATCGATGGCTCGCCTGCAGATCAACTGCGACTTCGGCATCTTCGTCACCAGCTCGACTGGTCACCTTGGTTCGACCAAGAATTGTGACCCGTGTTCGGATCACCATGTCCGGACGAGGGCCTTCATCAAACATCAACTCCGATCTCTATCAAGATCACGGAGGAATCATCTATGGAGCTCGGGGGCTCAATGTCAACATTGCCCTCAAGCGACCATGCTGTTTTTCTGGACAGCGAACTCGTATCTGCCACCACCACCTGCTCGAGTATCGCTTTGACGATCGCTTTGGTGGAATTGTGTGGAATTGAGTCTACAACAACCCTGAAAAATTTCGTCGAGTTCCGATGGAGGAATCTCTGGCAATCCACGATATACCGGAGCCCTGTCAAATCTGGACGGGAATTTGGATGAGTTTAGGGCATGGTGTCCACCTTCTAGCTCGGACGTCTTTTGGAAGATCCAACCGTTGATCGGCTGCGGAATTCCTATATCTACCACCTCTCCAAATTTCGGCTTGATCCGGCCGTCCAAACTCTGGGAACCTTCCGATTAGTGCATCACTTTTCGGATCTGTTTTCTGCGCAAAAACGAATCCGACCCGAGTTCATCTTTCTTATGAACAGGATTTCGGACATCCCTTTTGAAGGAAGTTTTTTATGGGGTATTGTGTTTTGTTCCCGAACACATCCCACTAACTGTAAGATCTTTTGAACATGATCTTCAACATCATGCTGGTGTCAAACCAGTCCGGCAATATTACTCCACGGCTGCCGACCTGCGCTAGACACGGCGTCACTTTGTTGAGCCGAGCTCAACTTCTTCGGATCATCATCTCGGCAAGCCGAACAAGAGCCCGGCATCGCGAAGGATAAATCATCACCAACATCGCCGCCCTAGGGATTACACGGAGCGGGCATACCGGCATCGCCGCACGGTCGCTTCATCAAGCCGGCATCGACCACGTCACGACCTGCATCGACAGGGCCGCACTATTGCTTCTTCAAGCTGGTGTCCATCACGCCAACCTACTTCGACTCATCGGTTGACATCGAGGCTTCGACATCTCGGCTGGACCGGGGGCTTCGCCATCTCTTCATCAACCTACTCCGGACACTTCAGTGTCACTAGCCGACCAGCTCCGTCACGTTAGCTGGGCCGAGGGCTTCGCCTCGGCGAGTCAACCTTTACCAGCATTGCCATGCCTTCGTTTTATCGCCCATCAGGCAATGGGTGTGCGGAGCGGGTCCCAATTTTAGGAATCACCTTCCTTTGGATTGCTACAACAAATAAACCAGGTGCTATTAATCCCAATATTTTTTGCTTGTTTGGGTTCATTTTTCCCAAGGAATTATTACTCTGATTTGTCCATCATATGTACATAGGTCTATCAAATGGTGGCCGCATTAACGATAGTCGCATGGTGGTTCGTTCAGTTTCCGTACATAGTCCGGCGAACACCGCATCCGGAGCTCGGACCGACCTGTGAATTCAGGCTTCACCACGCCTTTACCGCGTCACGCCGACGCCCTGCATCGACATTGACTTTGGCGCCAGGCCATATTTCTTTTATTACTCACTTTGCATAAATTATTTATTATGCAACGATTTTTTTAATTATCATTATTACTATTATCTCCGGTTTGCACTATTTTTTGTGCACAGGAAAATGATACGGGGACTTCGGCGTCACTCTGCCGGTCTGCAGTGATCGTGCTATGTCACCACTTCGGCGTGTCAAGCTCTCCGCTCTGCCACCTCGGGACCGGCTTGAGGGATGGAACCTTGCCCCGCATCAAGCTCGGACCGCGTCATCAACACCAAACACATTAACTAGCTAAGTCGCTTTCATGCTCAAAGCTTTAATTTCTAACTTGCGTTCGGTTCGACCAAGCATTATACTTCTTTGGAAAAAAGTTGCTTGTAAAAAATTTCCTTGTCCAAACTTTGTTTGTGACACACAAATTCAAGGACCCAATTCACTTGGGGGCTTCATTTATGAAGCTTTTCCTCTTGCATATGATTATACTTGTACGGCTTCGTTCCTTGTTCGTGTATTATGCCACAATATGCACCATATTGACTTAAGCGATTTGCAAGCTAGGTTGCCTCGCTCCTGTGTTTGCCCCTACGTTTCCGATTGTTCGGCTAGGGAGTAAAGGGAGCACCTCTGCGATTGTCACGATCGGGTCAACCGAGCCGAACCTCAGACTGGGTGAAGCCGAAAGCTAGCGCTCTTATAGTTTTCAATGATGGTCGGCACAGAACGGAACTCATGAGTACAAAAAATCTATTGCACAAGTCTCATAATAACAATGAGCACCGAAGAAAGGTATCGGTGGGGTACTATTTTCTTCGAAGATGCTTCTTACACTTCACGGTAATATAGCATAAGTTCCCTGAGCGTGCTTTGTCTGTTAGAGCCTTATGGCCTGATTGCCTGGTTATTGGAAACACCGTCGATATTCTCGACCGATGGAGTACATAACACTTTTCGGTCCTTGACCGAAGAGGGATAAGCTGACGGTCGGTTAAGACATGTTTGAAGTTCAGTTGAACATAGATATGATATAAGTACTTCGGTACATGCAATCATTCTTCTACCCAAGTCACTTGGGGGCTCCTAAGTTTATTTGAGCCGTTTTATAATAAGTGTTCTTCTTCTTAGTCATTGCAAAGTTCTATTATTATTTATCACTCCTTTTTTTGACGCGAGTGTGCGGTCACTAGCCGGGGAGCCTAATTTCTCTCTCAAAGCCGCTAGAGTTTAGTTTGCTAAACTGGCCTAATGAGAAGTACTCCGCCCTCGGGATAGGAGGTTGAAGCCGTAGGCTGACCCGCTCAAAGTCTTGAGAAAGGATGTGTCATGTTAAAGGACGGCAGAAGCACTTCTTTTTTCTAAGACCAATTTTCGGATTGGAACCGAACACTTGATCTTGTTCGGACGTCATGTTTTTACTGACGTTTCTTGGTTTTCCAAGCTTTTTGGCACTTTTAAACTATTTGTGCTTTTCCAGCATTAGTCTCGCAGTGCAACGCCGGACACCCTTAGGGATTCGGCAAAAACATTCTCAGATATTGCTATATATGCATCGGTTTCGAATTGTGTCTTCGGTCAATAGTTGGGTTGCCCGGCTCCTGCACTTGCTTCCTACGTTCCGTTTTGTTCGGCTAGGCGTGCAAAGGGAGAACCACTGCGATTGTGCTTCCAGCTCACATGGTTAAGCACCTTAGTGGAGAAAGCCGAAAACTGACTGTCATAATAAGCGTAAACTGGTCAGTGATCCGATGACTATGACGGGCCATTCATAACATTGGCCGAAGTGTTTACGGCTTGACCTCGACTGTCGCCGAACACTACCGGGGGCTATTAACTGGCCTCCCAAGCTAAATCCTCGATATTTTGCTCTTACATTCAAGGTGAGGTTTCATGATCATGCTTAGCATGACAACCCAAAGAAAGCAAACCGATAGCGGGACTATTTTCTTTGGAATACATTTCTTCTGTTAAATAGTAATATAACATATCTGTCTGCGTACCTTTGTTTATAAAACCGTGTGGCCAGATTGCCTTGTTTGTCGTAAATCTTTGCCCTCATAAAGGCTTTATAAAGTAGGACAAACACTCCTCGGCTACTGGCCAAGGAGGTGGAAGCCGATGGTCGGTCAACAAAGTTTTGTACAATGCGGATCCCGAGCATTAATGACGTAAAGTACTTGGATACATAGAGTCATTACACATAATTTGTGATTTTACTATGGATATTGATCCTTAATTTGGCCACCGATGCCCGCATTAAGGCTCGGGGGCTACTGGGCTTCGGTCTTATTATTTACAAATATTAAAGGGGCACATCGATCCCCTGATCTGGTGTTGCCACCCGACCAGTGTCTCGGGGGCTACTGCATTGCTTGTCCAATGCAGAAAATTTTATGTGCAATATAGTTTCCGAGGAGATTTTGATCCTTAGGTTGGTCGGCCGCACCCAACCTGAGTCTTGAGGACTGAGCACGCCGCTTTTGTGTCCCGAAGTATTCTGCCGAGCTAGGACTTGATCCTCAGGCCGATTTTGCAAATCAACCTGAGTCTCAACGGCTACTGGGATCAGCGGTCTTATGTCATCCTTCATGTGCATCTTGGGTTTTAGACCGATACACACCTTGAGGGCGTAGTCCGGCCGAGGAACTCCCCGGCGTCGGACCCTCTGACGAGGATTTTCTCCCTTGTTTCGAGGCCATGGTTTCCGGGTTGTCAGAGGTGGCTCTCTTCTTCCCCTTAGGAGAGGAATTGTCGGTTCCTCCCTTCGGGGCAGCCTCCTTCGAGGAGGCCATAGCTTCCTTGTCCTCCCCCTCCAAAGGCATTATCTCCAGCATCCTGACTAGCACGGGATCCGGCCTGGTTTCAGGAAGGGGAGCCGGACACCTGATCAGCTTTGCCTTCGCTATCCACTCCTGTTTAAAAGGACGGCTCTTTTAGGGGCAAGTTTATGACAATTATACGGATAGAAGGTCCGGGCACAGGGTTGCTTACTTGAGTATCCGGGCGATTGCAGCTTAGGCCTGCGTCTTTGGTTAAATCTGGACACATCTCTTGTGATCCGAAGAACATTCTATACATCTCCACGGACGTTGCGCCCATAAAATTCTGGAGAGCTCGCTGTCCCTCCGGATTAAACTCCCACAGGCGAAGGGGGTGACGTTTGCCGGGCAATATTCGGCGAATCAGCATGACCTGCGTCACCTTAACAAAACTGAGGTCTCCTTCCAAGAGATCCTTAATTCGGCCCTGTAACAGGGGCACGTCTTTGGGCAAACCCCAATCTAATCCTTTGTTGACCCATGACGCTAGCCATGATGGGGGACCCGAGCGAAAGGCAGGAGGCGTCGCTCACTTGGCGCTCCTGGGAGCGGTGATATAGAACCATTCTTGTTGCCACAAGCCGAGCTCCTCTTGAAAGGAGCCCTCGGGCCATGGAGCATCAGCATTCTTACTTATGACAGCGCCTCCGCACTCTACGTGCTGTCCCTCGATCATCTTCGGCTCCAATCCAAAAGTCTTGAGCCATAATCCGAAGTGAGGAGTAACACGAAGGAATGCTTCACAAACAATGATGAATGAGGAAATGTGGAGGATGGACTCCGGGGCTAAGTCATGAAGTTCCAGCCCGTAATAAAACAGCAGCCCCCTCACGAAGGGATCCATCGGGAAGCCTAAGCCCCGAAGGAAGTGACACATGAACACTACGCTCTCACCGGGCTGGGGACTGGGAATAGCCTGCCTTTGAGTAGGCAACCTATGCGGAATTTTGGTGGTCAAGAACTTAGCCTCTCTCAACTTTAGCACGTCCTCCTCCGTGACGGAAGAGGGCATCCATCGGCCTTGAAGGTCGGAACTGGACATTGCCGAAGGTCCGAAGCGCCTGGAATTTGGAGCCTAGGGTGTTGAACTCGAGGCGACGGGCGAACTCATTTGAGATTGGAAAAAGGAGTAAGGCCTTGGTCTCTTTATAAGAGGTTGAATACCAGGAGCCCTCCCCGTAACCGTTTGGGACTCGCCTTTAATCGAGAAAACACGCTAACGGGCACGATTGGGCTACCCATGTCCGTATTGATGAGAATCCCGTAAAAGGGGGGCACACGATCTCTGCTTTGACAAGACATGCCAAGGAAACCACCTCGCAAAACATGCTGAGGTGGAAAAGTAAAAAAGATTCAAGTAAAGAACTTGGCCGTAGTGTGATGACGCACTACGGAATACGTCAGCAGATTTGATTTGTGTTAATATTATTCTCTCTATGGCAATATGTGGAAACTTATTTTGCAGAGCCGGACACTACTATTGGTGTTTACAATCTTCTATGAAGGACTTGGAGGAGGAACCCTCCTTGCAATGCCGAAGACAATTTGCGCGCCGGACTCGTAGTCATTGAAGCCCGGTTCAGGGGCTATTGAGGGAGTCCTGGATTAGGGGGTGTTCGGGTAGCCGGACTATACCTTCAGCCGGACTCCTGGACTATGAAGATACAAGATTGAAGACTTCGTCCCGTGTCCGGATGGGACTTTCGTTGGCGTGGAAGGCAAGCTTGGCGATGCGGATATTCAAGATCTCTTACCATTGTAACCAACTTTATGTAACCCTAACCCTATCCAGTGTCTATATAAACCGGAGGGTTGTAGTCCGTAGGCAATCAACTCCATACACAACAATCATACCATAGGCTAGATTCTAGGGTTTAGCCTCCTTGATCTCGTGGTAGATCTACTCTTGTACTACCCATATCATCAATATTAATCAAGAAGGACGTAGGGTTTTACCTCCATCAAGAGGGCCCGAACCTGGGTAAAACATCGTGTCCCCTGCCTCCTGTTACCATCCGGCCTAGACGCATAGTTCGGGACCCCCTACCCGAGATCCGCCGGTTTTGACACCAACATGAGGCCTGTCGCACAGACCTCGGTCGTCGTTGCACCAACCGCACTCTGATACGTCCATTTTGCATCATGCTTTTATATCGATATTTATTGCATTATGGGTTGTTATTACACATTATGTCATAATACTTATGCCTTTTCTCTCTTATTTTAGAAGGTTTACATGAAGAGGGAGAATGTAGGCAGCTGGAATTCTGGGCTGGAAAAGGAGAAAATATTAGAGACCTATTCTGCACAACTCCAAAAGTCCTGAAACTTCACGGGAGCACGTTTTGGAATATATAAAAATACTGGCGAAAGAATTAACCATAGAGGGCCCACACCCTGGCCACGAGGGCGGGGGGGCATGCCCCCCTATCTCGTGGGCCCCTGGCAGGCCTCCGGTGCCCATCTTATGCTATATGAAGTCTTTCGTTTGAGAAAAAAAAATCATAAGCAAGCTCACGGGACGAAACTCCACCGCCACGAGGCGGAACCTTGGCGGAACCAATCTAGGGCTCCAGCGGAGCTGTTCTGCCTAGGAAACATCCCTCCAGAAGGGGGAAATCATCACCATCGTCATCACCATCGATCCTCTCATCGGGAGGGGGTCAATCTCCATCAACATCTTCACCAGCACCATCTCATCTCAAACCCTAGTTCATCTCTTGTATCCAATCTTTGTCTCAAAACCTCAGATTGGTACCTGTGGGTTACTAGTAGTGTTGATTACTCCTTGTAGTTGATGCTAGTTGGTTTATTCGGTGGAAGATCATATGTTCAGATCCTTTATGCATATTAATACCCCTCTGATTATGAACATGAATATGATTTGTGAGTAGTTACGTTTGTTCCTGAGGACATGGAAGAAGTCTTGCTATAAGTACTCATGTGAATTTGGTATTCGTTCGATATTTTGATGAGATGTATGTTGTCTCTCCTCTAGTGGTGTCATGTGAACGTCGACTACATGACACTTCACCATTATTTGGGCCTAGGGGAAGGCATTGGGAAGTAATAAGTAGATGATGGGTTGCTAGAGTGACAGAAGCTTAAACCCTAGTTTATGAGTTGCTTCGTAAGGGGCTGATTTGGATCCATATGTTTCATGTTATGGTTAGGTTTACCTTAATACTTCTTTTGTAGTTGCGGATGCTTGCAAGAGGGGTTAATCATAAGTGGGATGCTTGTCCAAGGAAGGGTAGTACCCAAGCACCGGTCCACGCACATATCAAATTATCAAAGTACCGAACGCGAATCATATGAGCTTGATGAAAATTAGCTTGACGATAATTCCCATGTGTCCTCGGAGGCGCTTTCCTTTATATAAGAGTTTGTCCAGGCTTTTCCTTTGCTACAAAAAAGGATTGGGCCATCTTGCTGCACCTTATTTACTTTTATTACTTGTTACTCGTTACAGATTACCTTATCACAAAACTACCTGTTACCGATAATTTCAGTGCTTGCAGAGAATACCTTACTGAAAACTGCTTATCATTTCCTTCTGCTCCTCGTTGGGTTCGACACTCTTACTTATCGAAAGGGCTATTATAGATCTCCTATACTTGTGGGTCATCAAGACTCTTTTCTGGCACCGTTGACGGGGAGTGAAGCACCTTTGGTAGGTGGAATTTGGTAAGGAAAGATTTATATAGTGTGTTGAAATTTACTGTCACTTGTTACTATGGAACATAATCCTTTGAGGTGTTTGTTCAGGGTATCTTCACCTCGACCAGTAGAGCAAAGAGTTGCTCCTCAAACTACTGAACCTACTGAAAATGTTTACTTTGAAATTCCTTCGGCTATGATAGAGAAACTGCTAGCTAATCCTTTCACATGTGATGGAACATTACATCCCGATTTGCACCTAATCTATGTGGATGAAGTTTGTGGATTATTTAAGCTTGCAGGTATGCCCGAGGATGTTATCAAGAAGAAGGTCTTCCCTTTATCTTTGAAGGTAAAGGCATTGACATAGTTTAGGCTATGTGATGATATGGGATCATGGAACTACAACCGATTGAAACTGGAATTTCATCAGAAGTTTTATCCTATGCATCTTGTTCATCGTGATCGTAATTATATATATAATTTTTGGCCTCACAAAGAAGAAAGCATCGCTCAAGCTTGGGGGAGGCTTAAGTCAATGTTATATTCATGCCCCAATCACGAGCTCTCAATAGAAATTATTATTCAAAATTTTATGCTCGGCTTTCTCTCAATAATCTCTCCATGCTCGATACTTCTTTTACTGGATCTTTTATTATGAAGACTATTGAATTCAAATGGGATTTATTGGAAAGAATTAAACGCAGCTCTGAATATTGGGATCTCGACGAAAGGTAAGGAGTCAGGTATAACACCCAAGTTTGATTGTGTTAAATCTTTTATGGATACTGATGTTTTCCGTGAATTTAGCACTAAATATGGACTTGACTCCGAGATAGTAGCTTCTTTTTGTGAATCCTTTGCTACTTATGTTGATCTCCCTAAGGAGAAGTGGTTTAAATATAATCCTCCCATTGAAGTAAAAGTAGTTGCACCTATTAAAGTTGAAGAAAAGACTATCACTTATAATGTTGATCCTATTGTTCCTACCGCGTATATTGAGAAAGCACCTTTCCCTGTTAGAATAAAGGATCATGCTAAAGCTTCAACTGTGGTTCGTAAGAGTAATACTAGAACACCTACACCCTCTGAGCAAATTAAAGTTGAACCTAGTATTGCTATGGTTAAAGATCTCTTGGCCGATAATATTGATGGGCATGTTATTTACTTCTGTGATGAAGTTGCTAGAATTGCTAGACCCGATACTAAAAATAAACATAGACCTGTTGTAGGCATGCCTGTTATTTCTGTTAAAATAGGAGATCATTGCTATCATGGCTTATGTGATATGGGTGCTAGTGCAAGTGCAATGCCTCATTCCTTATACAAAAAATTATGCATGATATTGCACCTGCTGAGATAGAGGAAATTGATGTTACAATTAAGCTTGCCAATAGAGACACTATTTCACCAGTTGGGATTGTTAGAGATATTAAAGTCTTGTGTGGGAAAGTTAAATATCCTACCGATTTTCTTGTTCTTGGTTCCCCACAAGATAACTTTTGTCCCATTATATTTGGTAGACCCTTCTTGAATACTGTTAATGCTAGGATAGATTGCAAAAAGGATGTTGTTACTATTGGTTTGGGGGATATGTCTCATGAGTTTAATTTTGCTAAATTTCATAGACAACCCCATGATAAAGAATTGCCTAGTAAAGATGAAATTATTGGTCTTGCTTCTATTGCCGTGCCTCCTAATGATCCTTTTAGAACAATATTTGCTCGACCATGGAAATGATATGTTTATGAATGAAAGAAGGGAAATAGATGAAGTATTCTTTAAACAGGGACCTATTTTGAAACACAACTTGCCTGTTGAAACCCTAGGGGATCCTCCTCCACCCAAGGGTGATCCCGTGTTTGAGCTTAAACCATTACCTGATACTCTTAAATATGCTTATCTTGATGAGAAAAAGATATATCCTATTATTATAAGTGCTAACCTTTCAGAGTATGAAGAAAATAAATTATTGAAAACTTTGAAGAAGCACCATGCAGCTATTGGTTACACTCTTGATGATCTTAAGGGCACTAGTCCCACGCTATGCCAACACAAAATAAAATTGGAGAAAGACGCAAAACCGAATGTTGATCACCAACGACGGTTAAATCCTAAGATGAAAGAAGTGGTAAGAAAAGAAATACTAAAGCTTCTGGAGGCAGGTATAATTTATCCCGTTGCTGATAGTCAGTGGGTAAGTCCTGTCAATTATGTCCCTAAGAAGGGAGGTATTACTGTCGTTCCTAATGATAAAGATGAATTGATCCCACAAAGAATTGCTACAGGTTATAGAATGGTAATTGATTCCTGCAAATTAAATAAAGCTACTAAAAAGGATCAACATCCTTTACCTTTTATTGACCAAATGCTAGAAAGATTATCCAAACATACACATTTTTGATTTCTAGATGGTTATTCTGGTTTTTCTCAAATACCGGTTGTCGGAGATATACCCCGCAGTGTAACCCGGACGGATGTATGACCCGCCCAGAGCTTGGCGACTCATGGGTAATCTGCCCGATCTTGGCGACTCATTAATAACCCGACGGGCGGGTCAGACGGACGACAAGGCCCAAGGCCCAGAAGGCCAACTCATGTTATGGTGGGCCGGCTTAAGGGAAAAGCATAAGGAATATTCCCTTACAAAGGAAGCAAGACTAGGACTCCACTTGTAATAGAACAATCCTAATCCTACTAGGACTAGTCATGTAACCCGCCCCTTTCAACTTATATAAGGAGGGGTAGGGCACCCCAAGAGGGGGAGAAAAGAAACAATGGCTAGGGCTAGACACAAAGGGGGAGCCGACTTATGCAGTGACTCTCTCATGAGCATAATGAGATCTAGCCACAAACATCATATAGGGCTATTACCGGATGATGTTTCTCAGGACCTGAAGCTGTCTAAATCATTGTCTTGTGTTGCATCTCTTGATTCCGCTCAACCCCTTTCGAGCTACTACAAAGATGCGTTGGCCTCATGACTAAGTCCTCACACTAGGACATCCGCCGTGACAATTTCACGATAGTTGGCGCCCATCGTGGGGCCTGTGCATGGTGGTGTTGAGTTTTTGGAGGGAGCACTTGAGGGATGGAGAAGCCCACGAATCGTTGAACAAAGAAGAGCCGGCAAATTCATCGGTTTGTAGCCTGTTTGAAACAAACACCTTTGACGAATCCGACAAATGATTCAATTTTTGGCTGTTGCACCGCTGCAAGTCGCGAGTCCGATACAAGTACAGAAGCTTTCCTTTGATTAGGCGTCATGCTGGGCGTCGCGCGATCTGTCCAACTAATTTTCGCCTTGGACAAATCTCTGCTGAGACCAAATAAATCAGTACTTTTATGGACGCATCAATCGAGTTTCTGCTCCTACTTCATGTACTGAATTTCATGTTTCAAAGACGAAGGGAAGAAAACTACCGTGGCTGATACTACCTTTTCTGGCTTGAAGACCGAGTCCAATCCAGAGAATCCCCAAACACTTCCATTAGTACTACTCCAAGCCACCCTCGACGGCCTTGACGAGAGCCGCCCACGCCGGAGCATCTGCTGCAAGCCGCCGGCCTCTGCCTCACCTAGAGTCTGCCTCCGCTTTGATTCATGGACGCACCTTCCGAGCTGCCACCTCCGGACGCCGGCCTCAACCGGCCTCGAGTGTCCACAACCTCCTATTGTTTCAGTTGGATTGCCGAACTCACTCTATGATTATTCCTTTCCTCGATGGGCTGATTTATACAGTTAAAACGAGGTGAGATACATGAGGAGGGAGTGAGGCGGACGTTGCTAGATTGCAGGATCACCCCGAGCATGCCGTGCATGCAAGGGTGTGGGCGCGCACGATGTGCACGGACCGGCCAGGTCCGCTGCTGATGTGGTCGTGGCTGTTAGCCACTTGAGCCAGGTCGTGGATGTGTCTTCCAACACCCCCCCCCGCAGTCACAACGTGGGGATTCCGAACATTGAGGCTGAACTGAAAATCGCCGAACACACTCGACGGCAAGCCCTTGGTGAAAATATCGGTGAACTGGGAGCTCGTGGGGACGTGCTGGACGCGGACCTCGCCCAAGGCAACGCGCTCGCGCATGAAGTGAAGGTCAATCTCCACGTGCTTCGTCCGCTGATGCTGCACGGGGTTCGAAGACATGTACATGGCGGAGACGTTGTCGCAGTAGACGACGGTGGCGTGCACAGGGGGTTGATGCAGTTCACCGAGGAGTTGTCAGATCCAGGCGGGCTCAGCGACGGCGTTTGCAACGACACGGTATTCGGCGTCAGCACTGGACCGAGACACCGTGTTTTGCCGCCTCGAGGACCATGTGAGCAGGTTGGAGCTGAGGAACACACAGTAGCCGGACATGGACTTGCGTGTGTCAGGGTAACCGGCCCAGTCGGCGTCGGAGTAGGCGACAAGCTCGGACGCGGCGGAGCGATGAATCTGCAACCCCACGTGTGTAGTGCCGCGGACGTAGCGCAGAATGCGCTTGACGAGCTGGAAGTGACTCTCTCGGGGCGCGTGCATGAACAGACAACATTGTTGCACGACGTAGGAGAGATCGGGGTGCGTCAAGGTGAGGTACTGCAGAGCGCCAGCCAAGCTGCAGTAGAGTGAGGGGTCGTGGAAGAGCGGCTCGGAGTCACCAGAGAGCTTGGCCTGTGTGTCGACGGGCGTGGAGATCACCTTGCAGTTCAGCATCCCGGCGCGGTCGAGGATCTCAAGAGCATATTGCTCTTGTGAGAGAAACAACCCGGTAGTCGTGGACGTGACGTTGATGCGAGGAAGTGATGAAGAGCGCCGAGGTTCGTCATAGCGAACTCCCGGTGCAGTGACTGATTGATACTCTGGAGGAAGGCGCTGGAGTTGGCGGTGAGGATGATGTCATCCACGTACAGGAGGAGGTAGGCGAGGTGCAGACTGCGGCGAAGGACGAAGAGCGACGAGTCGGAGCGGGACACGGTGAAGCCGAGAGTGCGCAGGTAGGTGGTGAACCGCAAGAACCATGCGCGCGGCGCCTGCTTGAGGCTGTAGAGCGAACAGTTGAGGCGGCAGACGTGCGAAGACTTGGCGGAGTCAATGAAGCCAGATGGCTGGTGGTAGTACACCGTCTCGGCAAGATGACTGTGGAGGAAGGCATTCTTCATGTCAAGTTGGTGAATGGGCCACGACTTGCCGGCGACGATGCTCAACACTGCACGAATGGTGGCTGGTTTGACCACGGGACTGAATGTCTCACCGTAGTTGACGCGGGCTTGCTAAGTGAAACCGCGAAGGACCCATCTGGCCTTGTACCGAGCGAGCGTGCCGTCGGGATGGAACTTGTGTCGAAAGATCCACTTCCCTGTAACCACATTAGCACCTGCAGGACGAGACACTAAACACCAAGTATTATTCTGCATTACTGCATCATACTCCTCACGCATAGAATTGTACCAGTTCGGGTCTTTGAGAGCGGTACGGTAGGAGGAGGGGATGGGGCTAATGGCGGGAGTAGTAGTGGTGTGGAGAGAGACTTGCTACTTGGGAAGGGCAAAGCTGGTTTTGGCCCGTGTGCGCATGCTATGGGTATTGAGTGGCGGAACGACAGGTACGGCGCGTGGAGGCAGGGGTGGTGTTCGGGCGGTGGCCGGCTGGTTTGCATTGCATGGCAATGGGGCACACTACATGGGTGAGGTTGGGGTGGCACTGCATGGCGATGGGGTGCACTACATGCGAGCGGGCGAAGGGCAGGGGGAAGTGGCGGGCCCGGGGGAGCTGGCGGCTCGGGAGTGGGCGCTGGGGAGGAGAGCTCGTCGTGCGAGGGAGACATGGGGGATGCGGTCGGGGCGGTCGCGCTAGTGGCGGCAGGTGCTGGTGCAGATCCCGGGTGGGATCGGTACGAGGTAGGTGGGATCCGTGGATCGGGAAATATGGGGGCGTCGGGATCCTTTGCGGCAGGTAGTGTGGGAGAGGGTGTGTCACCGGTAGTATAAGGAAAAATGGACTCATCGAAGGTGACGTGACAGGATATCAAGACTTTGCGAGTCTGGAGATCCAGGCAATAGTAGCCCTTGTGCTCGAGGGTGTAGCCGAGGAAGACGCACTTGGTGGAGCGTGGAGCGAGTTTATGGGCACTTGTGCGTAGGTGTTAGGGAAGCAGAGACACCCGAACACACGCATATGATCATACGAGGGGTGGTGTCCTAGAAGGCGGTAGAATGGTGTTTGGGATTGGATGGAGGATGAGGGTCATCGGTTGAGGACGTAGGTGGCGGTATGGAGGGCTTCCACCCAAAACGGCACAAGAAGTTGGGCGTGAATGAGCATGACCCTAATGATGTCGTTGGTTGTGCGGAGAAGGCGTTCGGCTTTACCGTTTTGCGGCAACGTGTGAGGGCATGAGAGACGGAGAGAGGCGCCATGGCGAGTGAAGAGCTCACCGACGTCGGTGGTGAGAAACTCGCCGCCATTGTCGCATTGCATGCACTGGATAGGGACACGAAATTGGGTGAGTACGTAAGTGAAGAAACGGTAAATTGTCGCGGCGGTGTCGGACTTGTGACGTAGCGGAAACGTCCATGAAAAATGCGAGTAGTCATCAAGTATAACAAGGTAATACTTATAACCAGAGAAACTATAAACGGGAGAAGTCCATAAATCGCAATGTATTAATTGGAAAGGAGCGGTGGTGACAGAGTAAGATGAATAAAAGGGCAACCGGGGCTGCGTTCCTAATTGACAAGAAGCACAAACACTAGATTTTGCATTGTCATTATTACAAGAAGGAAGGAAGTTTTTGGCTAAAATGGAAACACAGTTATTGCTGGGATGGCCCAAACGGAGATGCCATAAGTTGCCGACCACGGAGAGCGCATGCTGGACGCCGACGTTGCTGAAGAAAGGGTATAGATCACCGTAACTATTGCACCTCATCATGATGCGCCGGGTTAGGAGGTCCTTCACAGTAAAACCAGACTCATCAAATTCAATAGTACAAGAGTTATCACGAGTAAAACGACGGACGAAGATGAGGTTTTTGATGATTGTGGGTGAGACAAGAATGTCACTTAGCTTGAAGGAGGATAGAGAGGTGGTGCCAACAGCGGTGATGGGAAGGCATGACCCGTCACCGACAATAATACCGCGAGAGTGATGCATCAATGGGGGAGAATAAGAGGCGAGTGTGTTTTTCTTACCGGTGATGTGTGATGAGGCCCCCGTGTCGAGGAACCACTCTTGGGCGCCGCCAGCCTGTTGCTGGGCCATGGAGAGGTTCTGGAGGGCGGTGTAGAGGTGGTTGTACTGCTCCCAGGTCAGCGCGGCCTGCTGCGGCGAGGGAGGAGTGATCATCGGGTACGCCTACTGCGGAGGAGGAGGCCGGGGACCGAGCACCCCGGCGGCGTTGGGGGCGACCCACTGCCCGCGCCCCTGGGAGGGTGGCGAGATGAGGGCGTCGTACGGGGTGAAGTACCGTGTGTACGCCCCGGGTGGAGGGAGTGGCGCGCCGCGCCCAGACGAGGAAGACCCGCCCGGTGTGAAGCCGCCGGCAGGAGGGCCGCGGCCACGTCCGCGGCCACGGCCGCCTTGGTCGGAGTTGGGGGCGGCGGCGGAGTGCCTGCCCGGGTCGGCGGTGGTGTTGGGGACGCGCTCGGAGCTGCGGTCGTTAGAGCCATGGTCGGTGATGGTGAGGGCGGTGGGGGAGTGCTCGGGGCGGCATCCAGGCGAGCACGCTCGTTCGCCGTGATCTCCTCCATGAGAAGACGCGAGCGCGCCTGGACGAAGGACGGAAAGGGCGACTGCATGGGCAGCAGCGTCGCCATGACGTGGTACTTGCGGCTCAGGCCGCGAATCAGCTGCAGGGTCAGCGTCTGGTCGGTGACGCGCTCGCCGACTTCCCCGAGCTCGATGGTGAGGGACTTGAGACGCCGACAATATTCGGCGACGGAGAGGTCGCCCTGCACGAGGTTCCGGAACTCGGCGCCGAGGATGACGGCGCGGCCCGCCTGGTTGTCCCGGAAGTGAAGGTGCAACTGCGTCCAGATGTCGAAGGCGGTGCTGTCCGGCGAGCCCACAACGTCCATGAGATCGTCGGTGATGACCCCGTAGAACCACAGGACCATCGTCAGGTCGTCGTTGCGCCAGATGGCGCTCTTGCGGAGCGGCGCGGAGGGCACGTCGAGATGGTGCTGCACATTATACTTGCAGCTTACAAAGTAAAAGAGTTGACGCCATTTTGTGTAGTTACCCGAGTCATGCTCGAGCCGGCCCATGGTGAAGTGGTGGGAGATGGACAATGGGAGGCCGTCGGAGGAAGAAGAGCCGATGGCGGGGGCGGGGACGCGGGGCACGAGACCGCCGCTGGAGCCGCCGAGGTGGAGTGGCTGGACGGGGACACTGCCGGTCGTCTGAAGAAGAGTGGTGGCAGGGGCGCCGTGGGTCGCCAGGGACGAGGAAGAGGCGACGCCCGCGGGGACGGCTTGCTTGCCCTGGACGATGTCAGGCGGGAGACGGGCCGCGGAGACCGCGGCGGGAGGAGGGATGGCCGCGGTGGGTGCAGCGGTGGCCGCGGCGGGGGCGGCGGGGGCGGCGATGGCAACAGGGATCGCGGCGAAGGGATCCGAGGTCGGGCCGTCGAAGCTGGCAGAGCGGCTCCGGCGGAGGAGCCTGTTCATGGCGGAAGCAAGAAGGGATCAGGAAGCATCTGATACCAAGTTGGATTGCCGAACTCACTCTATGTTTATTCCTTGCCTCGATGGGCTGATTTATACAGTTACAACGAGTTGAGATACAGGAGGAGGGAGTGAAGCGGACGTTGCTAGATTGCAGGATCACGCCGAGCATGCCGTGCATGCAAGGGCGTGGGCGCGCACGATGTGCACGGACCGGCCAGGTCCGCTGCTGATGCGGTCGTGGCTGTTAGCCACTTGAGCCAGGTCGTGGATGTGTCTTCCAACAGTTTTTGGGTTGAGCCGCCCCTACGGATGCTGACCTCAAGCCGTTTTCACCGGTTTGCCTCGAGCCGCTGGCGTGCCGCTGCCAAGGCACCGCTGAGCCAACTCCAAGTCGGTCTCGCCTCGACTCATCCCGAGTCGCCCGCGACCTCAATCCGAGTGGCCGTCGCGGTCCCAACTCGACTCTGAGTCGTTTCAGCTCTGGGCCACCTCCGCATCTCCGAACAGTCTCCGCCTCTGAGCCGCCCTGATGGCATATCTACTACGGTGTTCGCCAGCGCACCTAAGCCGATGTGACACTACCGCGAGCTGTCGCGGCTGCCATAGCCTTGCCGTTGCGGCCTCACTCTGCCGCTGTGGCTCGTCCCGCCCTTGCCAGGCTTCACTGCCGAAACCGCCCTGGCCTCCGTCGCCTTGGCCTTCAGCCGCCGGCCGCTGAGATGCCGCTCATCTACTGAGCCGCCCAGCGCCGTAGCTGCCTCTACTATTTTGCCTCGAGCAGCCGCTGAACCCCCACTGTAACCCATCTGGTCGGGGGCTCCCTTGCCACCTTGCCACCACATGTATCGCTGAAGCCGCCGTGTTAACACGCCTCTACTGATGCTCTGCCTTGACCGGCCGCAGCTAGTCTAAATCGTTTCGGGACGCCCCTGCTGATGCGCCTTCGAGCTGCGCTAAGCCACCCCGGACCTGCCACGACCCGTACGAGGATTGGATTCGGTGTCTGCTGTCATGGCCACGTTCTGAGCCGCCCCCGCACGGACCTCGCGTCGAGTTGCGCGCTTCCGTCGGCGCGCCTCCGCTGTCAAGCTGCCTCCGCTGTCGAGCTACGTGTTTCTGCCAGCGCGCCTCCGCTGTCAAACTCTCCTCTGGTCGCCTCTGCCGCGAGCCACTGCACCAACCATGGGCTCTGTTTTCATCTTCAGCTGCACGTCTTTGCCTGTAAACCATCTCCCGCGAGCCGCTGTCGTTGCGTCTCACTTCGGCCCTGAACCGCCGCCTTTGTCGTCGCAGATCCGCTTCAAGTCGCCATCATTTGGCACTGTATATACATGCCCCGGTTCAACATAGCAGAACTAATGCCAAAGCAATTGATGCATTGTTTGATCAAACCAAAATTTTCTACAACATGGACGATGTATATATGTGTTCTTTAAATGACTTCTATAGTCCTTGAACCATTCTACTGGTAGTCCATCCATCAAGGGAAATATGCTAGCGCCACTACCTAATTCGTGAGAAGGGAGAAAGGCTCATACGGGCCAGTCGGCTCATACGGGCCACGGCTGCAACGTCTGGAGAAGGGAGAAAGGCTGCTCCTACGATGGATAAGTGCTTGGGTTATCGTCAACCAAACATATCATGCCAATCAAGCGAATAGTTTCCAGGAAGGACGAGACTGGTCAAGTGATGGATCAATCAGTATACTAGGTGATATCTGTTTCATCTACTACTTGTCTGTCCAAAACAAGGCTGACAGAGCAATAAGTGCATCTGCTACTCTAGCACGGTGTTTGCGTTCACCCGGCAAAAAATACCAGGTGCTATTTATCATATTTATTTTTAAAAGTGCATATTAATTCATCCGAGCAAAACTACTTTGCCTTGCTGTGTTTTATATGCAGGAGAATTATTTATTACAAAGTGGCATTATACCACAGAGATGGAGGCGTGCCAACATCAATCGGCACAGGTGGTCGTCCTTACTCAACGGACTCCCGCACCGGCTTACAATGCTGTGGCCGACTCACTCGTCTGCGCCGCCTTACAATGCCATAGACGACTCGCTCATCTGCCCTCGTGGCGGTTCACACGTCCGCACCGGCTTACAACGTCGCAGCCGACTCTTCCGCCTGAGCCGGCTTACAACACTACGGCCGACTCATCTGTCTGTGCCGCCTCTGATGCTGCGGTCATTTTACTGTCCGCCCTGCAGTCCGGCCTATTCAACGTGCCGGGTTGACTAATAGACACCGCTGAGGATCATAAATACATCAGGTGATATCTGTCCAGACTATTTTAAATAGCACATATCAACTTTTTCCTTTTGAGAACAATTACTTCGGGTTATGATATTATTTATGCAGGACATTTGGTCACTGCAAGAGCGGTAGCGACTCGCCCGCATTCATACTGCCTCTAATGTTGCGGTTGTTTTTTCCGTCTGCCTTCGCGGTTTGGTGTATATCAACATAATATGGCTAACTTGCCCATTCGCACGGTTCACCGTGTCGCTTAATCACGGTGGTCAACTGATCATCAACTCTGCGGCGGATAAATTTCTGGCCTGATATATCAGGTGAGATCCATCCAGTATATTTTTTTATTGCTTTCTTTAAAAGAGCAATTACTCTGGCTTGCAAGTTCTCTAGTGCAGGACAAGTTATATCACTGAGATGTTGAATGACCTATACCGGTTTATATCATGGTCAAAGATGGAGAATTTTAAGACAACTCCTCGAGTCGTCTTAAGACTCGGGAGCTACAATGACATGACTTGGCGAAATTGGCCGGTGTCAGTGAATTCAAGAACTCCGGGTCATTGGAGGGAAGATAACCCGGTTCCGGAGGCTACTGTTATATTGGTGAAAAATTTAAAGGCCGTTAGAAAATTTCTGGCTTAAAAAGAAGGATTCTGGTTTAAAATCTGGTTCAAGGGAAAGTTGTTTCCCACAAAGCTTTGAAGCTCTCAATATCCTGTTTAACATTCCGGCTCAAGGGAAATCTGTCTCCCACAAAGCTCTGAAGCTTTCAATATCCGGCTCAATGCCTGGTTCAAGACGAATTCATTACTCACAAGTTTGAGTTCACAGAAAAATTAAAGGGACCAAAGATAGTCTGTTGCAAAGCACAACTCAAACATAGGTACCCTGCTTCAATGACCATTGGGGGCGGATCGTATTCGAATCTAGCTTAACCCCTTTTGGGTCTGACTCTGATCGTATTCGAATCAGAGTCGTTACAAAAAGTCTCAAGGTCATTTGGGGGCTTCCTGTTCAAACATAGGTCGTATTCGAACCAAAGAGAACATAGCTGTCGGTACCCTCTTGATCGGCGCAATGCCAAACCCACTAGGGGGCTTCTTGATCATATTCTAATCATAGCTTAACCCCTTTTGGGTCCGACTTTGATCATATTCAAATCAGAGTCGTTAAAAAACTCTCAAGGTCATTTGGGGGCTTCCTATTCAAACAGAGGTCGTATTCGAACCAAAGAGAACATAGTTGTCGGTACCCTCTTGATCGGCGCAATGCCAAAACCACTAGGGGGATTCATGATCGTATCCGAATCCTAGCTTAACCCCTTTTGGTCCGGTTTACTAATCGTATTCAAATTAGAAGTCTCATTTTTTCTCTGTTTGGCTTAAGTTTTTAATAAACAATCTTTGATTTTGTCTTGAGACCTTTTTGTTCATATCTGAAGCATATATGTGGTTTCGATTAACCCGGCTTGACTTCGGATGATAAGTTGCCATATATGACAATCATAAACATTTGGAAGTTTTGGCTTCTAAAGATTGGGTTATCACCCTTACTGCACAGGTGTCCTAAACCGACAGTACGATTCAATATCACAGGAACCGGTTTTCCAAACCGGATTATATTATTCAAATCTTTAATAGCCAACATGGATGGATTTTAATTATGATTATCAATAACCAATATTATGATTGAGGTTTTCAAAGTCGCTTCAGCGCAATGGCTATTATTTTATCAATGGATATAATTTATTCTACAATGAAAGGAATAGTCCTGAGTCGCTGCAGGCTTATGACCCGGCACTTGGGGGCTACATTATTCAAGTTGAGATTACATCAAATATGCAAGTTTCATGTCGCTGCGAGCATGCACCATGACACTTGGGGGCTAATGCAAAGTCATTTTTTGCTCACCTTATTGAAGACCCGACTCATCACATTCTAAATGAGCCGGCCCTTGGGGCTATGCAACGCCCCGAGACCGATGTGCCAGGTGTCCTTCAGTTATTCGCTGTTGTTGCCTTGTCTTTGCTTGCGTGTCATGTATCTCATATCATGTCATCATGTGCATCGCATTTGCATACGCGTTCGTCTCATGCATCCGAGCATTTTCCCCGTTGTCCGTTTTGCAATCCGGCGCTCCTATGTCACCCGGTGTCCCTTTCCACCTCTTTTCATGTGTGGGTGTTAAACGTTTTCAGATTGGACCGAGACTTGCCATGCGTCCTTGGTTTACTACCGGTAGACCGCCTGTCAAGTTTCGTGCCATTTGGACTTCGTTTGATACTCCAACGGTTAACCGAGGGACCGAAAAGGCCTCGTGTGTGTTGCAGCCCAACACCCTTCCAAAGTGGCCCAAAACCACTTAAACCTCCTCCATCATCTCGGTCATTCGATCACGATCGCGTGGCTGAAAAACCGCACCTCATTTGGACTCTCCTAGCCCCCTCTACCTATAAATATGTGCTCTCCTCCGAATTTCTCGCGCAGATGAAACCCTAATTTTTTCCCTCGCGCCGCCGGACATTTCATCCCGCGTCGCGCCGGACATGTCCACCGCCGCTGCCACCTCACCATCACCAATCGGGAGCCACCACCTCAGCACCGCCGCCTCCCTCCTCCACTCGCGCGCCGCCATGTGTCGCCGCCACCCTGCTCCACCGCGCGGCCCGCAGAGCCCATCGCGGGCCCGCGCCCGCGTGAGCCTGACCGCGCCGCCGCCCGTCTACGCTTCCCCGCCGCCATGTGCCTCTGTCGCCCGCAGCGCCGAGCCACCCTCCGTCCTCCGCCGCACTTTCGCCGGCCGCCGCTGCGCCCTGCTCCGGCAGCTCATCCGCCGCGCCACCAGAGCCACAGGGAGCCGAGCCGCAATGCTACGGCGACCTCGTCGCCCGCGGCCAGTTCCGCCGCCCTCGCCGCCGTACGCCCTCGCCGCCCGGCACCCCGGCGAGCTCCTCCTCTCCTCGGCAAGTCCGGCCACCGCCGCAGCCATTTCCGGCGATCCTCGGTTCACGTGAAGCTTCAGTGCCCGGATCTAGATCTAAAATCCTCGGGTTGACTTTTTCCCTTCTAACCCTAATTATTTTGGCATCTTCATCGCATCATTACTCTGTCATCGTAGCTCCGATTCGTGCGTGTATCATATCAAAATGTTCGCCTCGATGAGTATATCATTTCATCTCATTGCATCATTGTCATTTGAGCTCATCTTGATGCCCGAAATGCTGTTGGAAGAGGGCTATGTGAGGAATATTTCAGATCTATTTCAGCAAATGGCCTTTTGTCATTTTTGCCATGATTAATATGTGCATGCTATGATCCTGAGCTCTACATGTGTTTTGTAGAATGTCATGCCATATTTACAGAGGTGCTTGCCATGTATTTTTGTGATCTATGTGGTGACTAGCACAAGCTTGCAAAGTAGGATAATCGTTGATGCTGATTTCAGAGACTTAGAATTTCACTAAGTCCTTGTCCTGATTTTGTTGTTATGCCATATGTTCATATAGTTTCCTAGAGATCCGTGCCTCTTTTGAGGATGATCATTAAGGATGTTTTGTTAATATTGTGATTCTCTATCCATCCATATCTTTGTTTGCATTTATGGAGCACCCTAGCGTGAGTCAATCGAGCTCTAGTTTTGCTATAAAATGATCCTGGCAGATTGTTGACTTGTTTCACGATTTTGCCAATGATGTTGCTATTGATCCGTGCATGCTATGTTGTTGTTCTTGCCATGTCTAGCTTCTATGCCATGTCTTTTTCATGGGTGTATGCTTAGTTTGTCATGCCATGCTCTGTAGTGAGTGCATCGAGCTCGTAAACATGCCTACTTGTCAAATCTGTTTGCATGCTCCAGTTTTTCACTAAGTCTGAATCTGTTTATGTTTTTGCTAGGTTCACATGCTTGCAATTGTATTTTCTGATCGCCTTTGGCTCATGGTCACTAAGGGACTTTTTTTATATGCTTAGAGTAGCTTCATGCCATGCCTTACTTTGCCATGATATGTTCCTGTAGCATGTAGTTTTCATGCTCTAAAGATTGTTTCCTGATGATAAATTCCTGGATTGTTGTTATTCTACCAAGTCTGAAACATGTTATCATTTGCTCTTTTGCCATGCTTGGTTGAACCTGTTAATGAGTGAATTAGCCGTAGCTCAGTGTTCATCTTTTGTCAAGCTTTATGAGTGGATCCCTGCCATGTATTTTGTTGCCATGTTTGAGTGTTGTAGCATATTTATCTTGATGCATTTAGTTGGCTACTTGCTGTTTATCGTAGACCGATGCCATATTGTTTTGCCTGCCATTTCCAAACCGTGCATCCGATTCCGGTGATCCTTATATCGATTTCAACCGAAATATACTCCCGTTTCCAGTGGCAATCTTGGATTTCCAAGTTGAGGCCAGGTTCATTCTTTCCTTTCCAAATCTTGCATATGCATCGCATACCGCATCCCGCATATCATGCCATGTTCATGTGTTGGTTGTTTACTATGTTGTGTGCTCCTTTCCGGTGTTGCTTCTTCGGGTTGGTTCCGATAACGTTGCGTTTGTGCGGACCCGTTCGACTACGTCCATTTGTCTTCTTCATGGACTCGTTCTTCTTCCTTGCGGGATTTCAGGCAAGATGACCATACCCTCGAAATCACTTCTATCTTTGCTTGCTAGATGCTCGCTCTTTTGCTATGCCTATGCTGCGATACCTACCACTTGCTTATCATGCCTCCCATATTGTTAAGCCAAGCCTCTAACCCACCTTGTCCTAGTAAACTGTTGTTTGGCTATGTTACTGCTTTGCTCAGACCCTCTTATAGCGTTGTTAGTTGCAGGTGAAGATTGGAGTTGTTCCATGTTGGAACATGGATATTTTGTTGGGATATCACAATATCTCTTATTTAATTAATGCATCTATATACTTGGTAAAGGGTGGAAGGCTCGGCCTTATGCCTGGTGTTTTGTTCCACTCTTGCCGCCCTAGTTTCCGTCATATCGGTGTTATGTTCCCGGATTTTGCGTTCCTTACACGGTTGGGTTATAATCGGAACCCCTTGATAGTTCGCCTTGAATAAAACTCCTCCAGCAATGCCCAACATTGGTTTTACCTTTCTCCACCTAGCCTTTTCTTTCCCTTGGGTTCTGCAGACTCAAGGGTCATCATTATTTTAACCCCCTGGGCCAGTGCTCCTCTGAATGTTGGTCCAAACTAGAGCCCTGTGCAGCGCCCCCTCGAGGAAACTCGAGGTTTGGTTTTAGTTGTATGGAGCGCTTATCAGAGTGTGCCCTGAGAACGAGATATGTGCAGCTCCTATCGGGATTTGTCGGCACATTCGGGCGGTGTTGCTAGACTTGTTTTACCATTGTCGAGGATGTCTTGTAACCGGGATGCCGAGTCTGATCGGATTGTCTTGGGAGAAGAAATATCCTTCGTTGACTATGAGAGCTTGTGATGGGCTAAGTTGGGACACCCCTGCAGGGATTGAACTTTCGAAAGCCATGCCCGCAGTTATGGGCAGATGGGAATTTGTTAATGTCAGGTTGTAGAAAACCTGAAGTTTATCTTAATTAAAATGCATCAACCGCGTGTGTAACCGTGATGGTCTCTTCTCGGCGGAGTCCGGGAAGTGAACACGGTGTTGGAGTTATGCTTGACGTAGGTTGGTCTAGGATCACTTCTTGATCATACTTTTATCGACCATGCTTTGCCTTCTCTTCTCGCTCTCATTTGCGTATGTTAGCCACCAAATATGCTAGTCGCTTGCTGCAGCTCCACCTCATACCGTGTACCCTTCCTATAAGCTTAAATAGTCTTGATCGCGAGGGTGTGAGATTGCTGAGTCCCCATGACTCACAGATACTTCCAAAACCAGTTTGCAGGTGCCGATGAAACCGTGCAGGTGACGCAACCAAGCTCAAGGAGGAGCTCGATGAAGATTGTGTTTTCTATGTTGTTCCGTGTCCAGTAGATCAGTAGTGGAGCCCAGTTGGGTCGATCGGGGTTCTGTGTAGCATTTGGGGTAGTCTTCTTTTATTTTGGTTCCTTAGTCGGACCTTGATTGTATCTGGATGATGTAATGTTATTTTCATGTATTGTGTGAAGTGGCGAGTGTAAGCCAACTATGTATCTCTTTCCCTTATGTATTACATGGGTTGTGTGAAGATTACGTCACTTGCGACATTGCTTTCAATGAGGTTATGCCTCTAAGTCATGCTTCGACATGTGGGAGATATAGCTGCATCGAGGGCGTTACAAGTTGGTAATCAGAGCCTTCCCTGACTTAGGAGCCCCCTGCTTGATCGAATCGCTGGCGTTGTTGAGTCTAGAAAAATGTTTTGAGTCATTTAAGAATTATATATATCGGAGAGTTAGGAATTATTTTTACTCCTCAGTCCCTTCATCACTCTGGTGAGGCATCCTGACGTAGAGTTTTGACTCTTCTCTTCTCAAATTTCACTAAAAAAAATTAGGATCACGTGGGTATCTTGGAATCGTTCCGATGGTTTTGTGACGAGAACATTGTTCTTGGTGCCTCCTGACATTTAGGGGTTGTGGCAGTGTCCCGAGGAGTTGAGCTCCGAGGTGTTGTCGTCACAATTTTATCATTGCAGTTCTGGAATACCTGAGTTCACCGACATCGAAAATCTCTTTTATGCAGTTGTTGGTGAGATAACCTCGACGCCACCCAGTACTGGGGCGGGAGTTCGGGAGTATCGCCATAACTCGTATAACGGATGCTTTTCAAAGGTTGAGGTAAATGATTCCGAAGGTTTCTTGGTTATGTGTTGAAGGATGGATATAGCTGGATGTAGGATTTGCTAGATTTGGGTGAGATATTATGCTTCCCCTGTATCCCGAACACCTGATTGCATAACCGGAAAATTTCGGGAGTTTATAAGTGGGAATTCAAGTAGCTCTTAGGATATCTTTCTGACAGATGTATGATATGAAATTGGGGTTCGACGTCTAGTGGTCCGCCTATCCATAGTTGGTTTTACAGTGGTCTCGTTGTGTCTTAAAGAGTCCTTGGCTATGCCGACTCGGGGACGCTTCGTATGTCATGTGCACTGCCTTGTACATGATGGTGTTGTACGATCGAGCCCCTATAGGCCCCACCACAAAAACTTCAGACGAAATCTCTATCATGTGTTTGTTCCGGCTTATTCTGCAAGCCAATCCTTTGTTTTGTTTCAAGTTATGGTATTCGAGTTGCTTCGAAGTCAAGAGTTGACTCCATACCTTTCCTAAGCGGTGTTCTCATATTCCTATGTGAATACTAATCCTTCTTGATCATCGATATTGCCTTGTCAATTCTTTCCAACCGGCGTGCTTCTCTTCGGGATGATCCCATCATTCTCCCCATCTGTAAGATCAATTATCAGTTCTTCTCATTGTTGTTTGTTTCATCCCTCTCCAAGTTGCCTTTGTTTTTCCCACCCTCCCACCCTTGTTTTCTTAAAGGATTCAGATTTCTTCATCAAGTATCCATCTTATTCATGTGAAGCCTCTCCACTCCTTTTCCGTCAATGTTATTATCCGGTGATTCTCATGAAGATTTTAATGGAGCCTCAAGGTCATCATCCTTAATTCTTTTCTTCTCTGGTGGATTCAATTCAAGCTTTGTGGATCATGCCTTTTTCCTTGTTTCAAATGTCTTCTCTTGCTGGTGCACCTCTTAATCATCCTTTTCTCGCTATTCAATTGTTCCGGAGTGCTCAAGATATCTCAAAAGGCTCGTCTAGGCATTCAAGATCCGTTCAACCTATTTCGAGGATGTTATCCCATTCAAGCCTTTTAAATCAACCGGTGCAATCTCTCTTCAAAGATCGTTCAACGATGTATCTTTTCAGTGGGCCTAACCAACAGGTCTTTTTCCAGGATCTTACCTGACTCTTCTAATTCTCCCGGAGCTATCCTAAAAAAATTCTTTTCCGAGTTTGACGTAAGAATGATTCATCATCGGTCATATATACTTCTCCAAGATCTTCCAAATTCTTTTCATCGTTGGCTCAACCTTTCCATTCTTCATTCCGGAGTGACTCAATAATTCATGGTGGTGTTTCTCATCGTCTTTTTTTCAACATTTGAAGACCGAAGAATATTTTATCTCAATCTTGCTCCATTCTCTTCAAAGATGCGTCATTCTAGCTTGTTGCCATCCTCTCATAATTGTTCTTGATTGTGAGAATTCTTTTCACCTATCCAGAGCAATTCAAGAGTCTTCTCAGTTTGTTATCCGGAGTCCATCAATTAAGGTTTATTCATTCTCAGCTGTCAGTTATCATTCTCCAAATTATACCGGTGCATCTTTAAAATATTCTCTTATCAGCTCATGATCTCTTCGTTCTCATGTATCTAAATTCTCTCTAGTATTTTCATTCGTTCTCTAATTCTTCCCGGTGTTTCTTTATCTTTACTTCATTCATTTAAATTCTTATGGTGGTTCTTCCAACATTTTGTTTTCCTTCGTTCATCATATCAATCTATTCGTTGTTTCAACCGGACCGGTGATTCGTTGAAGACTTTCTCAAGTTTGCGCTATATCTATCTCGATCCTTTCTACGAGAATAAGTAGTATAGCAAATCCACTGCTTGTCATCAATTTAAATTGGTGAAGGATACGCATAACATAATTCTTATTTTTTGTTTCATCCAAGTGATTAATTCCTTATTCCGGAGGTTCATCAAAATTCTTGATCTCAAATATTCATGTTTCTTTTCCCGGAGTTCCAAGTTCTCTCAATTATTTCATTGCGAAGATCCATCTAATCATTGCAAGGATTCACCTTGTGTTCCAACTTATCTTTCCTTCCGTTTGATCATTCTTTTGTTTAACGGAGTTCTTCATGAAGGTTCTACATGTTGGTTCTCCAATGATTTAATTCCTTTTTCGAAGTGTTCATCGAGATTTTTTTCAGAGTAGCTCAAGTTTTCTTCGTCTTGTATTCCGAAGCACAATTCTTTCCCTTTTATCTTTGGAGGTGGTATTATGTCATTCTTGATAATGTGAGTTCATGTTTCATGATTCACAGGTTGTTAAGAATGGGGTATTGTAAATCCATCAATCTCCTCTTTGGGGTTATCTTAGGTTATAGTTCACCTAAAGCCTTCCCTAAGGTTTGTTTCTCTCTATGGTGCTCACAAATGACACAAGTTCTTCTTTTATCGTGTCAGCGAAATAGTTTATCGTCTCCTTGTTCATGTCAATCCAATTTATCATTTCCGTTAGTGGCAGAATTTCACCTTGTAGTTTTGAGATGTTCTTCATAAGCCCACTACAAGCTTACTCTTTTCATTGTTGGTTTCCAACAACTCCGTTCGACCCTTCTCCTAAGGATGCCTTTTCAAGATCTTTTGTGGCAGAAGTTAGCATCTTCTTCTCCATTCTTTTATTTCAATTATCTATATTCTATTCTTTCTCCCGGAGGTCTATTGATGTTGCTCTTTTCACTCCTCATCTCAGCTTGTCAAGACCATATTCTTTCTTTTGCTAATCCTTTTCCAACCGGAGTGTCGTGTTTTCATTCAAGTAGCTTCTCATCTTATCAAGTTCTTACTCAATTCCTTTTCCTTTCAATTGGAGTGCTGCCCGAATTTGTTCTTCCTTGTTCCTTTTCCTAACCGAGTGCTCTCAACTTTGCTCTTTCTCGTTGCATTCTTTCTTTCAATTTGTTCAACCTCTCAAGGCTCGTGGTTTCACTCGTTTGTCAAAGAAGCAACTTAGCTTTACCTCTCCTCTTTCTTTTCCGTTGTCCCTCCGGTGCCATTCTAGATCTCGAGACGAGATCCTCTCGTAGTGGTGGAGTGTTGTAACGCCCCGAGACCGATGTGCCAGGTGTCCTCCAGTTATTCGCTGTTGTTGCCTTGTCTTTGCTTGCGTGTCATGCATCTCATATCATGTCATCATGTGTATCGCATTTGCATACGTGTCCGTCTCATGCATCTGAGCATTTTCCCCGTTGTCTGTTTTGCAATCCGGCGCTCCTATGTCACCCGGTGTCCCTTTCTACCTCTTTTCGTGTGCGGGTGTTAAACGTTTTCGGATTGGACCGAGACTTGCCATGCATCCTTGGTTTACTACCGGTAGACCGCATGTCAAGTTTCCTGCCATTTGGACTTTGTTTGATACTCCAACGGTTAACCGAGGGATCGAAAAGGCCTCGTGTGTGTTGCAGCCCAACACCCTTCCAAAGTGGCCCAAAACCCACTTAAATCTCCTCCATCATCTCGGTCGTTCGATCACGATCGCGTGGCCGAAAACCGCACCTCATTTGGACTCTCCTAGCTCCCTCTACCTATAAATATGTGCTCTCCTCTGAATTTCTCGCGTAGATGAAACCCTAATTTTTCCCCTCGCGCCACCGGACATTTCATCCCGCGTCGCGCCGGACATGTCCACCGCCGCCGCCACCTCACCTCCACCAATCGGGAGCCGCCACCTCAACACCGCCGCCTCCCTCCTCCACTCGCGCGCCGCCATGTGTTGCCGCCACCTTGCTCCACCGCGCGGCCCGCCGAGCCCATCGCGGGCCCGCACGAGCCCGACCGCGGCCGCCGCCCGTCTGCGCTTCCCCGCCGCCATGCGCCTTCATCACCCGAAGCGCCGAGCCGCCGGCCGCCCTCCGCCGCACTTTCGCCAGCCGTCGCTGTGCCCCGCTCCGGTAGCTCATCCGCCGCGCCGCTAGAGCCACAGGGAGCCGAGTCGCGTCGCTCCGGCGACCTCGTCGCCCGTGGCCAGTTCCGCTACCCTCGTCGCCGTATGCCCTCGCCGCCCGGCGCCCCGGCGAGCCCCTCCTCTCCTCAGCAAGTCCGACCACCGCCGCGGCCATTTCCGGTGATCCTCGGTTCGCGTGAAGCTTCAGTGCCCGGATCCAGATCTAAAATCCTCGAGTTGACTTTTTCCCTTCTAACCCTGATTATTTTGGCATCTTCATCGCATCATAACTCTGTCATCGTAGCTCCGATTCGTGCGTGTAGCATATCAAAATGTTCGTCTCGATGAGCACATCATTTCATCTCATTGCATCATTGTCATTTGAGCTCATCTTGATGCCCTAAATGCTGTTGGAAGAGGGCTATATGAGGAATATTTCAGATCTGTTTCAGCAAATGGCCTTTTGTCATTTTTGCCATGATTAATATGTGCATGCTATGATCCTGAGCTCTACATGTGTTTTGTAGAATGCCATGCCATCTTTACAGAGGTGCTTGCCATGTATTTTTGTGATCTATGTGGTGACTAGCACAAGCTTGCAAAGTAGCGTAATCGTTGATGCTGATTTCGGGGACTTAGAATTTCACTAAGTCCTTGTCCTGATTTTGTTGTTATGCCATATGTTCATGTTGTTTCCTAGAGATCCGTGCCTCTTTTGAGGATGATAGTAAGAATGTTTTGTTAATATTGTGGTGCTCTATCCATCCATGTCTTTGTTTGCATTTATGGAGCACCCTAGCTTGAGTCAATCAAGCTCTAGTTTTGCTATAAAATGATCCTGGCAGATTGTTGACTTGTTTAGCGATTTTGTCAAGGATGTTGCTGTTGATCCGTGCATGCTATGTTGTTGTTCTTGCCATGTCTATCTTATGTGCCATGTCTTCTTGATGGGTGTATGCTTTAGTTTGTCATGCCATGCTCTGTAGTGAGTGCATCGATCTCGTAAACATGCCTACTTGTCAAATCTGTTTGCATGCTCCAGTTTTTCACTAAGTCTGAATCTGTTTTTGTTTTTGCTATGTTCACATGCTTGCAATTGTATTTTATGATCCCTTTTGGCTCATGGTCACTAAGGGACTTTTGTTGTATGCTTAGAGTAGCTTCATTGCATGCCTTGCTTTGCCATGATATGTTCCTGTAGCATGTAGTTTTCATGCTCTAAAGATTGTTTCCTGATGATAAATTCCTGGATTGTTGTTATTTTACTAAGTCTGAAACCTGTTATCATTTGCTCTTTTGCCATGCTTGGTTGAACCTGTTAATGAGTGAATTAGCCGTAGCTCAGTGTTCATCTTTTGTCAAGCTTTATGAGTGGATCCCTGCGTATTTTGTTGCCATGTTTGAGTGATGTAGCATATTTATCTTGATGCATTTAGTTGGCTACTTGCTGTTTATCGCAGACCGGTGCCATATTTGTTTTGCTTGCCATTTCCAAACTGTGCATCCGATTCCGGTGATCCTTATATCGATTTCAACCGAAATCTACTCCCCTTTCCAGTGGCACTCTTGGATTTCCAAGTTGAGGCCAGGTTCATTCTTTCCTTTCCAAATCTTGCATATGCATCGCATCCCGCATCCCGCATATCATGCCATGTTCATGTGTTGGTTGTTTACTATGTTGTGTGCTCCTTTCCGGTGTTGCTTCTTCGGGTTGGTTCCGATAACGTCGCGTTTGTGCAGACCCGTTCGACTACGTCCGTTTGTCTTCTTCATGGACTCGTTCTTCTTCCTTGCGGGATTTCAGGCAAGATGACCATACCCTCGAAATCACTTCTATCTTTGCTTGCTAGATGCTCGCTCTTTTGCTATGCCTATGCTGCGATACCTACCACTTTCTTATCATGCCTCCCATATTGTTAAGACAAGCCTCTAACCCACCTTGTCTTAGCAAACCATTGTTTGGCTATGTTACTGCTTTGCTCAGCCCCTCTTATAGCATTGGTAGTTGCATGTGAAGATTGGAGTTGTTCCATGTTGGAACATGGATATTTTGTTGGGATATCACTGTATCTCTTATTTAATTGATGCATCTATATACTCGGTAAAGGGTGGAAGGCTCGGCTTTATGCCTGGTGTTTTGTTCCACTCTTGCCGCCCTAGTTTTCGTCATATCGGTGTTATGTTCCCGGATTTTGCATTCCTTACACGGTTGGGTTATAATGGGACCCCCTTGATAGTTCGCCTTGAATAAAACTCCTCCAGCAATGCCCAACATTGGTTTTACCATTCGCCACCTAGCCTTTTCTTTCCCTTGGGTTCTACAGACTCAAGGGTGATCATTATTTTAACCCCCCGGGCCAGTGCTCCTCTGAGTGTTGGTCCAAACTAGAGCCCTGTGCAGTGCCCCCTCGGGGAAACTCGAGGTTTGGTTTTAGTTGTATGGAGCGCTCATCTGAGTGTGCCCTGAGAACGAGATATGTGCAGCTCCTATCGGGATTTGTCGGCACATTCGGGAGGTGTTGCTGGACTTGTTTTACCATTGTCGAGGATGTCTTGTAACCGGGATGTCGAGTCTGATCGGATTGTCTTGGGAGAAGGAATATCCTTCGTTGATCGTGAGAGCTTGTGATGGGCTAAGTTGGGACACCCCTGCAGGGATTGAACTTTCAAAAGACGTGCCCGCGGTTATGGGCAGATGGAAATTTGTTAATGTCCAGTTGTAGAAAACCTGAAGTTTATCTTAATTAAAATGCATCAACCGCGTGTGTAACCGTGATGGTCTCTTCTCGGCGGAGTCCGGGAAGTGAACACGGTGTTGGAGTTATGCTTGACGTAGGTTGTTCTAGGATCACTTCTTGATCATACTTTTATCGACCGTGCTTTGCCTTATCTTCTCACTCTCATTTTCGTATGTTAGCCACCAAATATGCTAGTCGCTTGCTGCAGCTCCACCTCATACCTTGTACCCTTCCTATAAGCTTAAATAGTCTTGATCGCGAGGGTGTGAGATTGCTGAGTCCCCGTGACTCACAGATACTTCCAAAACCAGTTTGCAGGTGCCGATGAAACCATGCAGGTGACGCAACCAAGCTCAAGGAGGAGCTCGATGAAGATTGTGTTCGCTATGTTGTTCCGTGTCCAGTAGATCAGTAGTGGAGCCCAGTTGGGTCGATCGGGGTTCTGTGTAGCATTTGGGGTAGTCTTCTTTTATTTTGGTTCCGTAGTCGGACCTTGATTGTATATGGATGATGTAATGTTATTTTGATGTATTGTGTGAAGTGGCGAGTGTAAGCCAACTATGTATCTCTTTCCCTTATGTATTACATAGGTTGTGTGAAGATTACGTCACTTGCGACATTTCTTTCAATGCGGTTATGCCTCTAAGTCGTGCTTCGACACGTGGGAGATATAACCGCATCGAGGGCGTTACAGGTTACCAATTGTTCCCGTCGAAAATTCAAGGTACACAAGCCTTAATCCATTATATTGAAAGATCCACTACTCAGTTGGTAGAGTACAAAGCTCTTAACCTTGTGGACGTGGGTTCAATCCCCATGGTGGAGATTACATCATATGATGTTATTATCAATGAATCATATACAAAGTCCCAGCTCAGTAATATCTTACTGAGCCGGCCCTTGGGGGCTACACGTTGCTGCTCACGTTTACATGATCATATTTACAAAGTCCTTGCTCATTATTGCATAATGAACCAGCCCTAGGGGGCTACACTGGTTGAAATTCTTATGCATAAGGCAATTGCAAGTTCGAGGTTGCTGCAAGCATGACAACCCGACACTTGGGGGCTACAGGTGATATGCATATAAAGGAGGAATAACTTCAAATTCTCAGTTTTGAGCAAATCAAGTATTATATTATTATCGGAGAAATATGCAAAGTTTATGACCCGACGTCATCATAAGATTAACCCGGCGTCAGCAACAATTACATGACTTGGCATCATTTGTTTATAACCAAACAATTTTGGCAATCATAAATCGGCAAGATCTACATCTTTAAGCCGACTGAATATCAGTTGAATATTTCAAGACCAATATTTTTGTCAAATCAGAGCATTGAAGGCCGACTCAAATGGATTATTTCTTATAATATTTCTTTACAAGAGCCAATGTCAGCAAATGGATTATGAAGCTAGCCTATTCACCCGGATTTTCCAGACTAAAATGTCAAGAACTTAAGGATGATCAGGTGCCGGCTTACAAGAATATTTAACCCAGAGGACAACCTATCAAGTTTGTTCTTGTGTTTATTTTACAGGATCTGTTTAACATGGATAAATCCAAATTAAACTAGGGGCTAATGTCGGGATATACCCCGCGGTGTAACCCAGATGGATGTATGACCCGCTCGGAGCTTGGCGACTCACAGGTAACCCGCTCGATCTTGGTGACTCATTAATAACCCGGCGAGCGGGTCAGGCGGACGACAAGGCCCAAGGCCCAGAAGGCCAGCTCATGTTATGGTGGGCCAGCTTAAGAGGAGAGCATAAGGAATATTCCCTTACAAAGGAAGCAAGACTAGGACTCCACTTGTAATAAAACAATCCTAATCCTACTAGGACTAGTCATGTAACCCGCCCCTTTCAACTTATATAAGGAGGGGCAGGGCACCCCAAAGAGGGGGAGAAAAGAAACAATGGCTAGGGCTAGACACAAAGGGGGAGCTGGCTTATGCAGCGACTCTCTCATGAGCATAATGAGATCTAGCCACAAGCAGCATGTAGGGCTATTACCGGATGATGTTTCCTGGGGCCCGAAGCTATCTAAATCATTGTCTTGTGTTGCGTCTCTTGATTTCGCTCAACCCCTCTCAAGCTACTACAAAGATGCGTTGGCCTCACGACTAAGTACTCACACTAGGACATCTGCCGTGACAATTCCACGACACCTGTGTCAAAAGAGGATCAAGAAAAGACAACTTTTACTTGCCCTTTCGGTACCTTTGCTTATAGACGTATGCCTCTTGGTTTATGCAATGCACCTGGCCACCTACTACCTTTCAAAGATGTATGACTGCTATATTCTCTGACTTTTGTGAAAAGATTGTTGAGGTTTTCATGGATGATTTCTCCGTATATGGAACTTCTTTTGATGATTTCTTAAGCAACCTTGATCGAGTTTTGCAGAGATGTGAAGAAACTAATCTTGTCTTGAATTGGGAGAAGTGCCACTTTATGGTTAATGAAGGTATTGTCTTGGGGCATAAAATTTCTAAAAGAGGTATTGTAGTTGATAAAGCTAAAGTGGATGCTATTGAAAAGATGGCGTGTCCTAAGGGCATTAAAGGTATAAGAAATTTCCTTGGTCATGCCAGTATTTATAGGAGGTTCATTAAAGACTTCTCAAAATTTTCTAGGCCTCTAACTTGTTGGGGAACGTGGTAATTTGACAAAAAATCCTACTCACACACAGGATCATGGTGATGTATAGCAACAAGAGGGGAGAGTGTTGTCTACGTGCCCTCGTAGACCGTTCACGGAAGCGTTATATCAACGTGGTTGATGTAGTCGTACGTCTTCACGATTCGACCGATCTATGTACCGAAAGCACGGTGTTGGGGAATTGCTACTGGACGTAAACCAGCCAGGAGTAGCCGGGTTAACTCTATGAAGATAGAAGCCCATAAAGACATGAGGATGGTGGCGCTTTACGAAGGCCCAAGGCCCAAAGGCGAGTTAAGGCCTGTAGATGTACATCGACTTTTTCATGTAACTTGCATTGTAAGATAGGAAGAATAGAGACCGAGTTGGACACTTTGATGATCCGGCCTCGGGACTCTGTAAGACGGCGGGCATCAACCTATGTATATAAAGGGACGACCCGGCGACGGTTTAGGGACAACACAACACACAACAACTCAAGAGCCAGGCAAAGCGGATTCGCTCCCTGGTAATCAAAACCCCTGCAATTCCATCACAACTAGACGTAGGCTTTTACCTTCATCGAAGGGGCCGAACTAGTATAAAACTCTCGTGTCCCTTGTCCGGTTTAACCCCTTTAAGCTAAGCCGTAGCGATGGCTCCATGACTAAGTCTTTTCACGAGGACATCTGCCATGACAAACCCACAACAGTTGGCGCCCACCGTGGGGCTATCGCACGATGGTTTCGAGTTCCTGAAGGGCAGCTTCGAAGGACTCAAGGGATACGCCGTGGACCGGATGACTAAGAGTCGTCACGGCAAGCTCTACATTGACGACGCATGATGGGGTCCCGCGGCTGGTTCAATTGAATACAGGTACCGGGTCCCCTTTGGTGGGATTCACGTCTTCATCAGCAAGATCGGCGAACCGGGCCCTGAGCCGGACATCTGCACCGACACCATCGAGACGGCTCAGCATGCAAGCTCTGCCCCGGTTCAGCCCACCGTAAAGCACGTCTTCATGGGTGTCATCCACAGAGCGGAATATGCGGATGGATCACTATTTGGTGGCGAAACCGTTGTCTGCTCCGATGACGAGTCTTCAACCGGAAAGACCGAGTCGCTCTACCAGTTACAGGATGGCCGGATTAGTGGAGGTTCCGATGGCAACAGTATTCCGGACCCCCTCGATCTGCCAAACCGGGTCGTGGTCTTCATGGCCGGTACACAGCCAACACATCACTCTTCTACAGCTGCGGCAATGATCTCTGGTTCAGCAACAGCAACGCCGACAGGGGCAGGGGGCTCTGCGCCGCCTCCGACTCAGGTTTTATCTGATTTGTACGACGCTCTAGCAACGTTGCTGGCAGCAGAGGTGAACATAGCAACCCGGGATCAGCACAAAGCGGAGATTGCAAAGGTGAAGGATCAGATAACCCAAGCTAAAGCAGACCTGACGGCAGAGAACGCCAGGATGGCTGTAGAGCGGGCCAGATTGGAGGCTCAGGCGTACCGGCTTATGCTGGATCGGAGCGCATCAGATGATGTCATGAGGAGGAGATACTAATCGCGCCTTCCGTTAGCCTTGGAGGCAAGGAACCTTTTTAACACACCCGGAGTAGGAACCAGTAACCAGCCAGTGGTAAACCTGACTGAGGCACCGGTAACAGGAGCGCCGGTTCAGCCGCGCACGATGGATCCGCCCCGTCAGAACAACATTGTGTCTCAGCGCGTTTCGACGCCTTCGGGGCATTACTCCAACCCGTTGGACAACATTGTGGCCGCCGCTTCATGATTGGCAGCTCTCCCGATCGAAGGTGAGTCACTAGTGGCGGTTGAGACCCGACGAGTTAGGGAACTCCTCGAAACAGCTTTAACCCAACAGCAGGCTTATTCGCATAGTCGTGATAGGATCCATTCCACCCCCCGTCCAAGCCGGAGCTACATCAGGCATATTGACGAACCGGCTGTGTCAAGTAGTGCGCGGCACCGTAACCTGGCGGGTGGTGGTGCTAATGCGCAAGATGTGGTGGATCAGGGCCGAGCACGTCGAGAGGCTGAGTTAGCTGCTCAGCACACAGCTCGTCCACATACTTCGGTTCGCCCAATCACCTCAGTGGAGCCAGGTGTGGTCTTCAGTTCTTTGGGGGTACCATGCCTCACCCCAGCCTTGTGCAATATACGACTACCCAAGGATTTTAAAGGACCTCGCAAGGTGCCCAATTACACCGCCGGTTTGCAACCTGAGTCATGGGTTGGGAGTTATGAAATGGCAATGGAGATGTTGGATGTGGATGAAGCGGTGTGTGCTAAGTATTTGACCATGATGTTGGAAGGAACGGCCTGTACCTGGTTAAAGATCCTACCAGCTAACTCCATTGCATCATGGGCCGAGTTGAAGAGCCGGTTTATCCAGAATTTCAAGGATACATGTAAGCAGCCCATGTCAATTGTGGACCTAGCTGCTTGTGTTCAAGAGGATGGGGAGTCTACGACCCACTAGGTGAAGCGAGTCTCAGCTATTTTGCATTCATTGGACTGCATCAATGCAGATACAACAATTTTGATGTTGGAGGGCAACTGCCGATTCATGCCATTAAAACTGAAGTTAGGGAGGCTCAAACGTCACTGTAATGACATGTCAACACTTATTGCTGCTTTGGTTAAATGTGCCGATTCAGATAGTACCAAGGACCCTGATTCAGAGGAGGACAAACCGGGGAAAGGGAAAAAGAACGGCAATGCCAAGTGGCAGCAGCATAACCCAGCAGGTCATGGGAACAACGGTAAGCGCGAAGCAGACAATAGCCTAGACTTTGTGGCTAACACCAACGCCCAAGATAACGGTCAGCGTCGTAAGGGCAAACCGCCTCAGAGGGGTGGAGGGTCAGGCCCCAATCTGGAGCGCATGCTAAATCAACCTTGTCCAAAGCACGAATTGAAGGAAAGGCCAGCCTCACATCTTTGGAAGGATTGTTTCATCATGCGAGAGTTCAAGAATTCCAATATGTTTCAATACGACGATGGCCCGCCCGGCGGTTCAGGAGGTGGTTTTCATGGGCCGAGTTATGGAGGCGGCAGCTCTGCTTCAGGATTCCAAGGCAATCAAACCGGACATGGCAATCAAGGGAATCAGGGGTAATCAGGGAGGTTATAACCATCAGGGGAATCAGCAGCAGCAGCAGTCGGGTTATTAGAGCAATCTGAAGAAGTTGAATAGTGGGCAGTATCATGTCTTCACCACTAGCTTGTGTAAGCATGATCAGAAGCTTCACAAAACGGCCGTGAACTCTGTTGAACCAACAATGCCTCAGTATTTGCACTGGTCTAAACAACCGATTTTATGGAGTTGAGAGGATCACCCACCCCGGGTTGATAATCCGGGTCATCTGGCCTTAGTGGTGGCACCTCAAGTCGGGGGGTATAAGTTCACCAAGGTGCTTATGGATGGTGGAAGCAGTATCAATATCCTTTACTATGATACCTTCCGCCATATGGGATTGACAGATGAGAATCTTAAACTGTCGAACACCGTCTTTCATGGTGTGGTGCCTGGTAAATCGGCATATCCAGTGGGCAAGATAGCCCTAGAGGTGGCTTTTGGAGATGATCATGATTCATGGTCAGAAATGTTGACTTTTGAGGTGGTGAAAATCAAGAGTCCATATCATGCCCTGTTCGGACGACCGACTTATGCCAAGTTCATGGCGAGGCCGTGTTATGTTTATCTACAGCTTAAGATGTTGGGTCATAAGGGGACCATCACAGTACATGGGAGCAGGAAGATTGCTTTGGAATGTGAAGAGGGTGATGCGACTTATGCTGAGTCGGTTTGTGCCACAGAGGAGCTGAAGTTTTATAAGGACAACGTTGATCCAGCAGATATGACTTCTTTGAAGAAACCAACTACGGAGCATGATCCGGCGTTGAAGTTTAAATCGGCTACAGACACTAAGATGATTGATTTTGTTCTTGGCAATTCGTCCAAGCAGTTCAGCACCAGCACTAACCTGGATCCCAAATAGGAAAGCACGCTCACCGAGTTCATCCGTGAGAACCGGGACATCTTTGCATGGAAGCCTTCTGACATGCCAGGTGTACCGAGGGAACTCGCTGAGCACACACCTAATATAGATCCTAAGTTTAAACCGGTTAGGCATTTTCTCCGCCGCTTCAACGAAGAAAGGCGTAAGGCTATTGGTGAGGAGGTAGCTCGGCTGTTGGCCGCAGGGTTTATCGTGGAGGTCTTTCACCCGGGCTGGCTGGCCAATCCGGTGCTTGTTCTTAAGAAAAACGACACTTGGCTTATGTGTGTGGACTACACAGACTTGAACAAGGCTTGCCCAGCTGATCCCTTTGCCCTCCCTCGTATTGATCAGATTATTGATGCTACAGCGGGTTGTGACCGTTTGTGTTTTCTGGATGCTTATTCTGGTTATCATCAGATTAAAATGGCAGTTAAGGACCAGGAGAAGATAGCTTTCATAACTCCCTTCGGAGCCTTCTGCTATTTGTCTATGCCTTTCGGGCTCAAGAGTGCCCAGGCGACTTATCAACGCTGTGTTCAGAATTGTCTTCATAAGCAGATTGGGTGCAATGTTCATGCATATGTGGATGACATTGTGGTGAAATCTAGGAAGGAGGAAACATTGATAGAGGACTTAAGGAAACCTTTGATAACCTCCGGGTTTATAAGATGATGCTTAATCTGGCCAAATGTGTCTTTGGTGTTCTGGAAGGCAAGCTCTTGGGTTTTCTGGTGTCTAACAGGGGCATTGAGGCTAATCCAGAGAAGATCACGACTATCACCTCTCTGGCTAAACCGGCATGTATCAACGACGTTCAACATTTAGCGGGCCGGATTGCAGCTTTGAGCTGGTTTATCAGTCGTCTTGGGGAGAAGGCTATCCCTTTATATCAGATGTTAAAGAAAACAGATGACTTTGTCTAGAGCGACGCGGTTGATAAACCGTTTGAGGATTTGAAAGACAGTTAGCTGAACCGCCTGTCCATGCAGCTCGGGTCGATAAAGAGCCCTTATTGCTATATGTGGCTGCCAATGCCTAGGCTGTTAGTGTGGCTATTGTCGTGGAGCGCAAGGAGGCTGGAAAGGAGTATCTGGTTCAACGGCCGGTTTATTATATCAGTGAGGTGCTTATCAAATCAAAATAGAGGTATCCGCATTGGCAGAAGCTGGTGTATGGGGTTTTTATGGCAAGCCGGAAGCTCAAGCATTATTTTCAAGGTCATCCTATCACAGTGGTTAGTTCAGCCCCTCTAGGAGATATCATTCAAAACAGAGAAGCAACTGGTCATATTGCCAAGTGGGTTATTGAGCTTGGAGCTCACGGGATAAAATATACGCCTCGCACAACAATCAAATTCCAAGCACTTGTGGACTTCATCAATGATTGGACAGAGTTGCAGGCACCGGAGGAGAAGCTAGATAACACATATTGGACCATTCACTTCGATGGGTCTAGGCAGTTGGAGGGCTCGGGGGCTAGAGTCATATTAACTTCCCCACGAGGTGACAAGTTTTGTTATGTTCTCCGCTTAATGTTCCCTTGCACTAACAATGCATCTAAGTATGAGGCCTTACTCCATGGTCTTCGGATGGCTAAGGAGATGAACTTAAGCCGGGTTAAGTGCTTCGGTGACTCAGACCTGTGGCTCAATAGGTATCTGGCACTTGCGATTCTAAGGATCCACTCATGGATGCATATCGACGAGAGGTGGACATAGTGGCTGGTCATTTCAAGGGCTATCAAGTTGACCATATAGACTGGCGAAAGAATGAAGCGGAGGATGCTTTAAGTCGTCTAGGCTCTCAGCGTAAACCAGTGCCACCTAATGTCTTCCTCGACATACTTCATAATCCGTCGGTCAAGATACCCATAGAAGAGGAGTTGGCTATCCCTGACCCGGAGGCCCAGTTGGTGGCGGCTTTGCATGTCATACCGGATTGGATAGTCCCGTACCTAGCTTACATGAACTGGGGCGAGTTACCGGATGATGAAACCTTGGCCCAGCAGATAATCCAGCGATCCAAGTCAATGACCATTATCAACGGGGAGCTACATCATTACAGCGTCACAGGAGCAATTCAGCGTTGTGTGTCTCCTCAAGAGGGTTGTGAGATTTTGCGAGAAATCCATGAAGGAGACTGTGGTCACCACGCCAGTTCAAAATCCCTGGTGGCTAAGGCTTTTCATCACGGCTTCTATTGGTTGAAGGCTCATGCTGATGCTGAGGATTTAGTCAAAAGGTGTGACGGTTGTCAAAAATTTGCACATCGCGCTCATGTTCCGGCTCAAGAGTTGAGAATGATTCCAATCACTTGGCCGTTTGCAACTTTGGTGGCTAGATATGGTTGGACCCTTTAAGAGGTCCAAGGACAAAAAGACCCACCTGCTAGTGGCGGTTGATAAGTTTACCAAGTGGGTAGAGGCAGAGCCAGTCAGTAAGTGTGATGCAGCCACGGCGGTCCAACTCATCAAAAAGGTGATATTCCGGTTTGGCTTTCCACATAGCATTATAACTAATAATGGTACTAATCTGTCCAAGGGTATCAGTGGCATCAGTGGCTCACCCCCAATCCAAGGGTATCAGTGGCATCAATGGCTCACCCCCAATCTTTCCACACCTTTGGAGGAATTATGTCTACGTGAGCACATCCGACTTGATGTGGCATCAGTGGCTCACCCCCAATCTAATGGTCAAGCAGAGAGGGCCAATTAAGAAATTTTGAGAGGTATTAAACCCCGGCTTATGGTCCCTTAAAAGCGGACGCCGGGTTGTTGGGTGGAGGAGTTACCTTCAGTGTTATGGAGTATCAACACCACACCAAACAGGTCTACAGGTTACATGCCTTTCTTCATGGTTTACGGAGCAGAGGTGGTTCTCCCTAGTGACATCCGTCATGACTCGCCCCGTGTGGTGGCTTAAGTTGAAGCTGAAAATGAGAAGGCGCGTCAGGACTCACTGGACCTGTTAGATGAGGACCGTGATCTAGCAGCGGCGCATTCGGCGATTTATCAACAAGATCTCCGACGTTATCACACCCGCCTGGTTAAGACCAGAACTTTTCAAGAGGGTGATCTGGTGCTCCGACTCATCTAAGATCAGACTGATATGCACAAATTATCCCCACCTTGGGAAGGACCTTTTGTGGTCCGCAAAAACCTGCACAATGATACGTCTCCGTCGTGTCTACTTTTCCAAACACTTTTGCCCTTGTTTTGGACTCTAACTTGCATGATTTGAATGGAACTAACCCGGACTAGCGTTGTTTTCAGCAGAATTACCATGGTGTTATTTATGTGTAGAAACAAAAGTTCTCGGAATGACCTGAAACTTCACGGAATATCTATTCTGAAATAATAAAAAATCCTTGCAAAAGATGAAGGCCAGGGGGCCCACCACCTGTCCACAAGGGTGGGGGCGCACCACCCCCTAGGGCGCGCCCCCTACCTCGTGGGCCCCCCTTTAGCTCCTCCGACCTCAACTCCAACTCTATATATTTGGTTTCGGAGAGAAAAAAATCAAAGAGAAGGATTCATCATGTTTTACGATACGAAGCCGCCGCCAAGCCCTAAAACCTCTCGGGAGGGCTAATCTGGAGTTCGTTCGGGGCTCCAGAGAGGGGAATCCATCGCCATCGTCATCATCAACCATCCTCCATCACCAATTTCATGATGCTCACCGCCGTGCGTGAGTAATTCCATCATGGGCTTGCTGGACGGTGATGGGTTGGATGAGATCTATCATGTAATCGAGTTAGTTTTGTTAGGCTTTGATCCCTAGTATCCAATATGTTCTGAGATTGATGTTGCTATGACTTTGCTATGCTTAATGCTTGTCACTAGGGCCCGAGTGCCATGATTTCAGATCTGAACCTATTATGTTTTCATCAATATATGAGAGTTCTTGATCCTATCTTGCAAGTCTATAGTCACCTATTATGTGTTATGATCCGTTAACCCCGAAGTGACAATAATCGGGATACTTACCGGTGATGACCATAGTTTGAGGAGTTCATGTATTCAGTATGTGCTAATGCTTTGTTCCGGTACTCTATTAAAAGGAGGCCTTGATATCCCTTAGTTTCTATTAGGACCCCGCTGCCACAGGAGGGTAGGACAAAAGATGTCATGTAAGTTCTTTTCCATAAGCACGTATGACTATATTCGGAATACATGCCTACATTACATTGATGAATTGGGGCTAGTTCTGTGTCACCCTATGTTATGATTTTTACATGATGAATCGCATCCGGCATAATTCTCCATCACCGATCCATTGCCTACGAGCTTTCCATATATTGTTCTTCGCTTATTTACTTTTCCGTTGCTATTTCTATCATCACTACAAAATACCAAAAACATTACTTTTACCACTGTTACCTTTTGCTACCGTTACCACTACTATCATATTACTTTGCTACTAAATACTTTGCTGCAGATATTAAGTTTCCAGGTGTGGTTGAATTGACAACTCAGCTACTAATACTTGAGAATATTCTTTGGCTCCCCTTGTGTCGAATCAATAAATTTGGGTTGAATACTCTACCCTCGAAAACTTTTGCGATCCCCTATACTTGTGGGTTATCAAGACTATTTTATGGCGCCGTTGTCGGGGAGCATAGCTCTATTTCTTTAAGTCACTTGGGATTTATATCTGCTTATCATTATGAAGAACTTGAGAGATCCAAAAAGCAAGATTTATCCCTCAACTACGACGGGAGGTAAGGAACTACCATCTAGCTCTGCACTTGATTCACCTTCTGTTTTGAGTAAGCTTGCGACACCTAAACCTGCTTCTGCTATTCGTTCTGATATGTCGCATGTTATTGATGTTGCCACTTCTGCTATGCATGATACTTATGATGAAACTACTTCTATGCTTGATACTACTGTGCCACTTGGTGAATTTCTTGATGAACAACTTGCTAGGGCTAGAGAGAATGAAAATATTGAATCTGATAACATTGATGAAAGTGATGACGAAGACTTGCTCGTTATTCCTAAGGGTTATGTTTTTGATAAAGAATGTTCTTTAGCTATTTTAGCTTGCAAACATAGTTATAAACTTAAGAGGTTATTAGCCTAATGGAATAAGAAATCTCTAAATGCTAGGATGAAACCTGACCCTGCTTTTGCTACTTCACCTATATTTGTTACTGATAAGGATTATGAATTCTCTGTTGATCCTGATATAATTACTTTGGTTGAATCCGATCCTTTTCATGGCTATGAATCTGAAACTGTTGTGGCACATCTTACTAAATTAAATGATATAGCTACCCTGTTCACTAATGACGAGAGAACTTGCTACTTTTATATCCTTAAAATATTTCTGTTCTCATTAAAGGGTGATGCTAAGATATGGTTTAATTCTCTTGATCCTGGTTGTGTGCGTAGTCCCCGGGATATGATTTATTACTTCTCTACTAAATATTTCCCCGCTCATAAGAAACAAGCTGCTTTAAGGGATATATATAATTTTGTGCAAATTGAAGAAGAGAGTCTCCCACAAGCTTGGGCTGACCATCCTCTTAAGAAAAATGAAATACTTGATATCTTTTATAATGGACTAACCGATGCCTCCAGAGATTACCTGGATAGTTGTGCTGGTTCTGTTTTCAGGGAAAGAACACGTGATGAAGCTGAAATTCTATTGAATAATATGTTGGCAAATGAAAATAATTGGACACTTCCTGAGCCAGCTCCTGAGCCTATTCCTAAACCAACTCTGAAGAAGAGGGGTATTCTATTTCTCAGTCCTGAAGATATGCAAGAGGCAAAGAAATCTATGAAATAAAAAGGTATTAAAGCCGAAGATGTTAAGAATTTACCCCCTATTGAAGAAATACACGGTCTTAATTTACCGCCTGTTGAAGAAACATATAATCCAAATTCATCTCCTATTTAAGAAACTCATGGTCTTGATAACCCGACACAGGTAGTAAAGGTAAATTCTCTATAAAGCTGAAATCCCATTTACTAAGTTTGCTAGCCCATGCTTAGATGAGTTTGATAAATTTATGGCTAAGCAAGAATATTTTAATGCTTATTTTGGTAGACAATTGAAATACAATTCAAATATGCTTGAACACTTGGGTGATTATATGGCTAATGTCAAAGGTGAGCTTAAACTTATTAGTAAACATGCTTCTATGGTTACCACTCAAGTAGAACAAGTACTTAAATCTCAAAATGACTTGCTCGATGAATTGAATAGTAAGAAAAATTATAATGCTGTTAGAGTTATGACTAGAGGTGGTAGAATGACTCAGGAACCTTTGTATCCTGAAGACCACCCTAAGAGAATTGAGCAAGATTCTCAGAGAAATAATATCGATGCACCTAGTCCTCCTAATAGGAAGAAAAAGAAAAATGACAGGACTTTGCATGCTTCTAGTGAACCTATTACTGAAACTCCTGAGAATCCAAATGATATTTCTATCTCTGATGCTGAAACACAATCTGGTAATGAACCTGAAACTAGTGATAATGTTAATGATAATGTTCATGATGATGCTCAACCTAGTAATGATAATGATATAGAAATTGAACCCGCTGTTGATCTTGATAACCCACAATCAAAGAATCGACGTTATGATAAGAAAGACTTTGTTGCTAGGAAACACGGTAAAGAAAGAGAGCCTTGGGTTCAGAAACCCATGCCTTTTCCTCCCAAACCATCCAAGAAAAAGGAAGATGAGGATTTTGAGCGCTTTGCTGAAATTATTAGACCTATCATCTTTTTACGTATGCGATTAACTGAGATGCTCAAAATGGATCCTTATGCTAAGTATATGAAAGATATTGTTACAAATAAAAGAAACATATCGAAAGCTGAAATTTCCACCATGCTTGCTAATTATACTTCTAAGGGTGGAATACCAAAGAAACTTGGAGATCCCGGTGTACCAACTATACCATGCTCCATTAAAAGAAACTGTGTTCAAACTGCTTTATGTGATCTTGGAGCCGGTGTTAGTGTTATGCCTCTCTCTTTATATCGTAGACTTGATTTGAATAAGTTGACACCTACTGAAATATCTTTGCAAATGGCTGATAAATCAACTGCTATACCTGTCGGTATTTGTGAAGATGTGCCTGTTGTAGTTGCAAATGTTACTATTTTAACGGACTTTGTTATTCTTGATATTCCCGAGGATGATAGTATGTCTATTATTCTTGGAAGACCCTTTTTGAATACTGCAGGGGCTATTATTGATTGCACTAAAGGCAATGTCACTTTTCATGTTAATGGTAATGAGCATACGGTACACTTTCCGAGGAAACAACCTCAAGTTCATAGTATCAACTCTATTGGAAAATTTCCATCGATTATTATTGGAGGTTTTGAATTTCCTTTACCTACTATCAAAAAGAAATATGATATCCTTATTATTGGGGATGTGCATATCCCCGTTGAGGTAACATAGTGTTATTCAAAATTTCTCCGGTTCCATGTTATTCGGAATGACTTCATTAACAAGACTTGACCAACCTTGTTAGTGGATTCCTTTTGATGATCATGAGATGGATGAAACTAGAAGGCACAACTCTCTGTACCCTCCTTTTACTTTCTGTCATTTATATTAAATAAAATAAAAATAAGTATTTTTCTGTCTGTTATCTGATTACCCCTGCAATATAAAAATACCCCGAAAATAAAAGTTCTCCAAATGCCCTGAAATTTAAATATGGTTTTTTCTAGAATATTTGAGAATATTTGGCACTGAGAACACAACAGGAGGAGTTGGCACCTGGCCACGAGGGTCAGGGGTGCGCCCTACCCCCCTGGGCGCCCCCTGCCTCGTGGGCCCACGGTGGCCCTCCTCCACTTATTCCTGCACCCACACACTTCTTCTTCCTCCCACAAGCACGAATATCCAGCTCAAGCACGAGTTGTAACTCATTTTGCTGTGATTTTCGATCTCCTTGCTCGAAGCACCTCTCACAAAACTGCTTGGAGAGATTGTTCCTTGGTATGTGACTCCTCCATTGGTCCAATTAGTTTTTGTTCTAGTGCTTTATTCATTGCAAATTTTTGCTGCTTAGGTGACCGTGTTCTTGAGCTTGCATGTCAAATTTATATGGTCAAAAGTAGTTTTGATGCATGATATAGGCTCTAGGCATTTGTAGGAGTAGTTGCTATCAATATTATTGAGTTTGGTTTCTTTTATTTTGGAGTTACTAAAAATTTTAGAAATTTTTCAGAGGAAGAAATATGCTTAGGAAAATGTACCAAGGTGGTTCTTCAAGGAAGCAAGGACCCAGGCTTGCAGTGCGTGATGCTAATGAAGAGCCACCAAGAGACGCTCCAGTGCGTCCTTGTGAATGGCCTTCAGAAGACTTCATGGATCGGGCAGGGATAAGGAAGAATTTAACGCATATTTGCATAACGCTGATCTTGTGAGCTTCGAGGAAGAGAAGTGCAGCCAGTATCACTATCTCACTAGTTCCTTTGTGAGGAGGCAAAAGGAAGATATGTTATTACCAGAGAGGAGGCAGATGAGTACGAGAGGAGGGCGGAGGCCACTCGTCGCCACGCTGCAGCTTAGGAGGTGATAGCCGCTGCATCGCAGTACGACCTCAACTATTATTATGGATATCCGCCATGCCAACTGTGGCCATAGCCAACTTAGGCCAAAAGCCTAAGCTTGGGGAGTACGTATTTCTCACTGACATTACATTTATGTTCACACACTCATTGCTAGACGTCGGTGCTCATACTTTTTCATTGTATCATCCATGCTAGTTTATTTTCCTTTTTACGCTTTCTTCTTGTGTGTTTGATAAACCTTAAGAAAAACCAAAAAATTAGCTGTAGCTTTTAATTAATTTACTTTCCATTCTTGTAGTAGTAATTAAAAAGAAAACCCCAAAAGATTTCCTGTTCTTCTTTTGCTTGTTGGGAGCTTTCCCGTGTAAATGGTTTTATTTCTTTTCTTTTCTTTGGGGGTCGATAGGAGAAGACCATGATTAAATTGTTGAAGCAGCTCATATATGCATTATTGTTGATCTAACAAAAGAGCCCATATTGCCTTTTCTTCTCCTGTTTATTGAATGCTTGCAGATTCTAGCTTAGTCCAATGCACGTGCACTATTATTATCATTATTCACATCGTTCGGTCGTGCAAGTGAAAGGCAATTATGATGATTATATGATGAACTTATTGAGATGAGAAAAGCTGGTATGAACTCGACCTCTCTTGTTTTTGTAAATATGATTAGTTCATCGTTCCTGATTCAGCCTATTATGAATAAACATGTTTGCAATGACAACTAGAGATCATAGTTTCTTGTGCCATGCTTGATTAGCTAGGAGCTTATAATGGTTTACCTTGCGTCCCAACACGCTATTAACATGGTTATGATGTGGTATGATAGGGTGGTATCCTCCTCTGAATGATTTAAGTGACTTTACTTGGCGCATGTTCACGCATGTAGTTGAAACAAAATCAACATAGCCTTCACGATATTTATGTTCATGGTGGATTATATCCTACTCATGCTTGCATTTGGTGTTGATTAATTTTAATGCATGTTCATGACTGTTGTCGCTCTCTAGCTGGTCGCTTCCCAGTCTTTTGCTAGCCTTCACCTGTACTAAGCGGGAATACTGCTTGTGCATCCAACTCCATAAACCCCAAAGTTATTCCATATGAGTCCACCATACCTACCTATATATGGTATCTACCTGCCGTTCCAAGTAAATTTTTATGTGCCAAACTCTAAACCTTCAAATAAATATCCTGTTTTGTATGCTCGAATAGCTCATGTATCAACTAGGGCTGTCCGTATCTTCCATGTTAGGCGGGTTATTCTCAAGAGGAGTGGACTCCGCTCCTCACTCACGAGAAAAATGGCTGGTCACTGGGATGCCCAGTCCCATGCTTTATGCAAACTAAATCAAAATAATTGCAAACAAAACTCCCCCTGGGACTCTTGTTAGTTGGAGGCACTCTTTGTTTCGAGCAAGCCCTGGATTGATGCTTGTTGGTGGAGGGGGATTATAAACTTTACCATTCTGTTTGGGAACCGCCTATAATGTGTGTAGCATGGAAGATATTGCCATCTCTTGGTGGTTATGTTGACAATGAAAGTATACCACTGAAAATATTATTCACCTCTATTTCAAAACCAAGCTCTAGCACCTCTACAAATCCCTGCTTCCCTTTGCGAAGGGCCTATCTATTTACTTTTATGCTGAGTCATCATCCTCTTATTAAAAATCACCAGTTGGCGAGCACCGCTGTCATTTGCATTCATTATTGTTAGTTTCCATTGAGTATGACTTGACTGGATCTCTTTTACCATGAATTACAATGTCTAGTCAGTCCTTGATCTTTAAAGGTGCTTTGCATTTATGTTTTGCAGTCTCAGAAAGGGCTAGAGAGATACCATCTTGTTATATCATATTATGATTGTTTTGAGAAAGTGTTGTCATCCGAGATTTATTATTATTGCTCGCTAGTTGATTATGCCATTGATATGAGTAAACTTGAGGCCTAAGCGTTATTGTGAATGTGGTTAGTCATAATCTTTGCTGAAAACTTGAATGCTGGCTTTACATATTTACAACAACAAGATCAAACAGAGTTTGTAAAAGTTTTTCTTTATCACTTTCAGTTTGTCCACTGAATTGCTTGAGGACAAGCAAAGGTTTAAGCTTGCGGGAGTTGATACGTCTCCATCGTATCTACTTTTCCAAACACTTTTGCCCTTGTTTTGGACTATAACTTGCATGATTTGAATGGAACTAACCCGGACTAACGCTGTTTTCAGCAGAATTACCATGGTGTTATTTATGTGCAGAAACAAAAGTTCTCGGAATGACCTGAAACTTCACGGAACATCTATTCGGAAATAATAAAAAATCCTTGCAAAAGATGAAGGCCAGGGGACCCACCACCTGTCTATGAGGGTGGGGGCGCGCTTGCCCCCCTAGGGCGCGCCCCTACCTCGTGGGCCCCCTGGAGCTCCTCTGACCTCAAATCCAACTCTATATATTTTGTTTAGAGAGAAAAAATCAAAGAGAAGGATTCATCACGTTTTACTATACGGAGCCACCGCCAAGCCCTAAAACCTCTCGGGAGGGCTGATCTGGAGTCCATTCGGGGCTCCGGATAGGGGAATCCGTCGCCATCGTCATCATCAACCATCCACCATCACCAATTTCATGATGCTCACCGCTGTGCGTGAGTAATTCCATCGTGGGCTTGCTGGACGGTGATGGGTTGGATGAGATCTATCATGTAATCGAGTTACTTTTGTTAGGCTTTGATCCCTAGTATCCAATATGTTCTGAGATTGATGTTGCTATGACTTTGCTATGCTTAATGCTTGTCACTAGGGCCCGAGTGCCATGATTTCAGATCTGAACCTATTATGTTTTCATCAATATATGAGAGTTCTTGATCCTATCTTGCAAGTCTATAGTCACATATTATGTGTTATGACCCGTTAACCCCGAAGTGACAATAATCAGGATACTTACCGGTGATGACCATAGTTTGAGGAGTTCATGTATTCACTATGTGCTAATGCTTTGTTCCGGTACTCTATTAAAAGGAGGCCTTAATATCCCTTAGTTTCTGTTAGGACCCCGCTGCCACGGGAGGGTAGGACAAAAGATGTCATGCAAGTTCTTTTCCATAAGCACGTATGACTATATTCGGAATACATGCCTACATTACATTGATGAATTGGAGCTAGTTCTGTGTCACCCTATGTTATGATTGTTACATGATGAACCACATCCAGCATAATTCTCCGTCACCGATCCATTGCCTACGAGCTTTCCATATATTTTTCTTCGCTTATTTACTTTTCCGTTGCTATTTCTATCATCACTACAAAATACCAAAAACATTACTTTTACTACTGTTACCTTTTGCTACCGTTACCACTACTATCATATTACTTTGCTACTAAATACTTTGCTGCAGATATTAAGTTTCCAGGTGTGGTTGAATTGACAACTCAGCTGCTAATACTTGAGAATATCCTTTGGCTCCCCTTGTGTCGAATCAATAAATTTGGGTTGAATACTCTACCCGCGAAAACTGTTGCGATCCCCTATACTTGTGGGTTATCACACAATGGGTCATACTACCTTATCGATGTTTGAGAGCACAAAGACTCACGCAAATCGAAGGAGGAGACCCAGAGGCCATGGAATATAGCTCTTCTTCGGCCTTACTATACTTGAGCCACATGCTCTTCTTATGTACATACTTATGACAATGTATATATTATTTAATAAACCGGAGCCTCAGCTAAAGCGGGGTCTCTGTTCTTTTTTACATCGTGTGTGGTTACATGGGGGATTCTACTTACAAAGTGGAATTCTATTAAACCGACCTATAAAGCCACATAGATATAAAGGAAGTCACTAGGGGGCTTGGTCGTATTCGAACCATAGCTACACCTCTTGATCGGTTTAAAACCAAAAAGGGAAATCACTAGGGGGCTTGGTTGTATTTACACCATAGCTACACCTTTTGATAGGCTTAAAGCCAAAAGGAAATTATGTGGAACAAAAGAGAGTTTGTTGCTTAATGCACAACTCAAACATAGGTACCCACTGAGCACATCTCAAATATTACTTGGGGGCTCCTTGCTTCTCAAAGAGCAACGAGCTTGCACCCTTGTAATAGGCTATCAAGCCAGGCTTGGAAGCCAAGTGTATTCACCTAAAACCCCGGGTTATCCTGCCTTTTTAAGTAAGCCACTCTGTCCAGGTAAACCTGGTATGACCCATCGAACGTTTGACAAGTCAATCTCATAGACCTTGAACTTGTCAAAGTTAAAATGATGATTGGTTAAAGATTGAGGTCCATCTTAAAAGGCTTTGAAAAATGGTTTAACTCAGCGGCCTGGCAGCCCATGAAAAGCCTCGATTTAGGGCCTGGCAGCCCATGAAAAGCCTTGCATATTTTTTCCTTGTGTTTGTTGCGCATGTTTTAACCTCTTTTTGATAAGGGATTTATGAATATTTTCTGATAAACTGGTGTTTATCACAACCCGACATGGCTTTCAACGCTAAGTTGTCAGTACATGGTCAGTTTTAATCCGGTAATAATATTGCTCCAGTCTGGTTTGACTATAGGTCACCATAATTATATGCATAAACCGGTGTTTACCATCACCCGGAAAGATTTCGGTATGAACCTACAAGGAGGCAAGGAGTCATCAACACTCCAGGTTGGAGTTATCACTTTTGTTATAACAACAGTCGGTAAGTCAAACGAGATATACCACAGGTATCATCTATTTTATATCTACATATTACAGCCTTGGTTCAGCATCCAGGTTATGTATATGTTTGAGCACCATGACCCGTCCAGCGGTAAACCGCTAGGATACTTTCAATTTTTTTGCAGGAATAAGCTAAATAAACCCACTATGGATTATGCATATAATGGATCCCAAAAGCATGGCGAGTTATCAATGTCAAAGCAAAACAAGTATGCTCGATGGCATAAGGAGATAAGTATTTGCACTAGCCTATTACAAGGCGCTTTAGTGCCCACACAGGATAATTGTTTCAACAAAATTTGGCAAATGATTAAACCGACTTCTGGATTAAGATTCTTCCTCCGGACGGCTTGAAGATTCAGGGTCATCTTGAGCGGGTGCATTCTCCTCATCCCTACCCAGTCGCTGGAAATCAAACGTTGACCAATCGATTCCAGTTAAGGCTTGAAAAATGGCTTCTTCGTGAATAAGGTTGGAAGGGTCAATGTCAGGGGCATAAGTATGCTTACGAATCGACGGAACAAGATCTTCTACATCATGAATCGGCGCGGGCTGTCTTTTCCCCTCAACATCGTAAACCGGTTGATAATGAGATATATCTGTGTCATCCGCCAATTTACTCGCTATGGGCCGCATTTCCTTTGTCAGCCTTCGGAGATCATCATTGTTGAAGTTTGTGCCATCTTCCTTCATGCTGGGGTAGCCTTGGCCAATATCTACCGGCTCGAGATCTGGAATCCACGCCTTGGCCCGGATTAGCGCGGTCAGCGCGCCTGACCTTGCGGCTGATCTCTTCGGTTCATCCAACCGGGCAGGGAGCATGGCCAGCTTTCGATGGTTTCTTTTATCAGCGTTGGAGGAGGCTTGTTATAAGCTGCAGTGCAAATGGCTCACTGGGATCCAGAATACAACTGTTCTATTAAAGTATAGGCCGCTTTAAGCTTCACCCGCATGTCGGAGCCCAGATGAGTAATACGGGTACCTATCATGGTAAAGCATCAATAAACCGGCCTTTGATAAGATGTTATGGATTGGAAAAACTTCATATGCAGATACTCACCAAAGACAGCAGAGGTCATGGCGTTAATCTGCCATTTTAACCCGGTCAGTTCTTCAGCCACCGGCTTCAGGGCTACTTCTGCGTCTTCGGCCTTCTTGGTTAAATCGGCCTTCTTTGTCTCCCAGTCTGCACGCTCTTTATTAAAGGTTTCTTTCAGCTTCTCCATAGCTGCTAAGGCGTTAGTCAGTTCTTCCTTGGCCTTGGACGCCTCCGCTTGCTGAGATTTAATGTTCTCCTGAAGGTCAGCGATTTGAGCATCCTTCTTACTCAGCTCGGCCTACAAAGACAGGATATATCATCAACGGGCTGGATATATTTGAAGTGCCAAGCGTATAACAAGTTATGCACTTTGTATTTGGGGGCTAATGCCTATTTGCTTTGTCATCAATTTTTTTGCAAGTCTCAAGTACAATGCAAGCATTATCCTTGACACTTGGGGGCTAATGTACACTTGTTCAAATTGGAGCATTGGTTAAAATCCCGGTTCACCTTGGAAAGATAAACCAGCCTTTGCGGACTACACAGAGGAAAGCTACAGGAATACAACGATAAAGTACCGGTTTATTTCAAAGGATAACCTGACATATGGAAGATAAATATGCAAGGGTTGAGATATTACAAAGTCCCGATTTATGATATCTATCATAAACCGGCCCCTGGGGGCTACTTGATTTGGTATTTGCAAATTGGATTTAATAAAGGAAAAGTGATGAAAATACCTCATAGCGCTCCTTCATCATGTTCACTAAACCGGCTTCATAGTCACGGTTTGAGTGAAGATGGTTTAGAAAACCAGAGTGGAGTTCTTGGGCACTGAGATGGGCGTAGGTTGATAAATCGGTGCTCCATTTGCCTTTCTCCATGGCAGCACGCTCTTCCTTGGCACTATGTTTTGCCAATATAACAGGATGGCCAGGAGAGGTGTGGCTAATACTGGTAATGATAACCTCACCTTCTTTATCTCCAGCAGCCTTTTCTGGAGTTGATGGAATGTCAGTAGTCCTCACTGGACTGGAAGGTCTGTCATCATCCCAGATTGGACTTGCCGGTTCATCATTTGGCACAGCAGTCTCAACTTTTGTTTGTTCATCAACATTATGATCTTGAGGTGGCAGTTCATCAAATGTGGCTTCAGTGTTTGGACCGCCCGGTTCTGCAGTTTGCTCTGGTTCAATAACCAAATGGTCCTCGGGCGGGTTATTCACCCGATCCTTCTTACTGGGTTTGGCTTTGGCTCTAAACAGAACAAGGTACAAAGGTTAGCATAGCATATAAAGTATGAAACATCAAAAGGTTGGATGGAAATACTTACCCAGCCACGGTTTTGAGAGGAGGGAGTTGTGTTGCTGTTGACTCACCAGAGGATGAAGGAGGTGTCGCCTGATAATTTGAATCAGATGGATTAAGAGGTTGTCGGAAATAGCCTGCCTTGGGATAAGAAGTGTCAGAAGTGGATGAGACCTCAAATCGGCGTTTTCAAACTGGGGTGTCCGATAAATCGATCCAAGTGACCTTTTGGCTGCTGTGCCGGGTTGTGCGGCGAGCCTCGTGCTACTTCTTCTTCAAAATAAATGTTGGATCCAAGTGAGCAAGAGGGTGAGAAAAGCTTACTTTCCGGACTGCTTGACGGATTTTTTGTGTTGGCAGAGGATCTGAACCGGAGGAAAGGGTAATTTCCTCTGCATCGTCAGCTTGGCTACCTTCAACGTCCTCCTAATAAATATCATTGTCAATGAGATGCATGAAAAATGAACCAAGTGAGTCAAGTTCTACCTCTTCTTCTGGTTCATCCGGATCGTCATCAAGCTCTAAACCGATGGGTGCAGGTGCCTTCCTCTTGGTGGTTTTCTTGACGGCTGTTGTTTTAGGACGAGCAGGCTTCACTGCTTTCTCTTGAGGTTTCTTTTTCCAGAATGGATCATCACCCTGTTTAAAGATGGGCAGAGGATATTTAAAGATTGCATAGTACAAAAATATCAGGTGTAAAGCAGAAGCATAGACAATACTTACAGCGGGTGGTTTGTTTTGCGTGTAAAAGGGACTTAACCCGGTCTTTCTACAGACAGCTTCCGGTTCGTTCAACATTTTCTTCATAGACTCAGTGACTTCTTCATCTGTTAGCTGAATATTGATATGGCGTTGGGAGTCTTCTACGTCACGAGTATACTCACGCATTAAACCGGTGCGGCGACTTATTGGCAGGATACTCCAAGATATCCAGCAACGGACAAAGTCCACACCTGTTAAACCGTTAGCCATAAAGGCTCTAAGCTTGGCGAGTTGGGGGCATACGAGGCCCGTTCCTGGGCACTTAGACGTTGCGGCAGTGGATGAGTATTGGAGAGTCAGTGAGCACGATAACCCGGCAGAGGGTTCTCATCTTCAGGGGAAGTGTCTCTGCAATAGAACCAAGTCTGGTTCCACTCTTTTGGGTGACTGTGAAGTTTGGCATGAGGAAATTCAACTTCTTTCCTTTTCTGAATTGAGACGCCGCCAAGTTCAGTATTGGGTCCGTCTACAAACTCAGTGCGACGGTTTAAATGGAAGAAATCCCGAAACAGCTCGACGGTTGGTTCTTCTTGAAGGTATGCTTTATAAAAGACTTGAAAGTTGCAAATATTGGATACCGAGTTGGGTCCAATATCTTGAGGGTGGAGCTGAAAGCTAGCAAGTACATCTCGAAAAAACTTCGATTCGGGCGGTTTAAAGCCACGGCCTATGTGATCAACAAACACCACTACTTCACCCTGTTTAGGGGTCGGAGGATTTTCCGGCCCAGGAACTCGCCATCGGATTTCATTCTTCTTCGGTAAGGTACCGATCTTGGCCATTCCGTTTAGTTGCTCCTCTATTACCCGGGAGGGGACCCAGTTGCAGGAATAAAACTGCTTGGCCATTGCAAGTGAGAAGCTGGGAAGAAAATAATGCCGGTTTACGATTCATTAATGGTGATGCATAAGGTACAATAGGGAAAATGAATCCAAGTATGTGAAATTGGTAAACCAACGACAGAGTATTTATGCATGATAAGTTAATGAACCGAAGCAGAGGTATATGCATATTGTTAAACCGGAGTATAAATAACTCGGCAATTTGAAATGGAACTAATGGTACCTACCGGATTATCATATTTCAAAAGTTAAACCGCCTATATTGGTGTGAAGGGTACATATCTAAAAATACTTAAGTGAGGGAAATAGGTTTCACAAGATTCCATTGAAATTTTGGATCTACCGTAAGTCAGGAAAAAGGGAAAAATTGAGACTGAAAAAGTTTTGGTCCTGAAGCAGTTTACAAAAGGTTCAGATCAAGTTGTTAGGTATTTAAGGTTTGGTTTACATGGCCGAGATAAGGAGTGCCATAACTATGGTGCGGAACACGTCAAGATTGAGCTCTGCTATCTATGGGTGGACGAAGAACATGAGGAGAGAGGCATGAACCCGCATGAACCCTAATGGATCTACAGAGGAAGGAGGAAGGGCTTACAGCAGCTGTTGAGGTAGCGGAGGTGCACCGCATCTCTCTGGTGCGACCAGGTCGATGCAGCGGCCGTTGGTGATGCAGAGGTGAAGTTCGATGACGGTGGTGGCGCTCGGGTGCAGGGGCGTTGCGAGGAGGAAGAAGAAGCAAAGATACGAAGGGGGAAAAGAAAATGACCCTTGGTCCTATTTATAAGGTAAGTGGAGAGGTGACAGGCGCGAGAATTGAGGAGCCTGAAGATTGAAATGAACAAGTTCAAATCAATCTGGGGCCTAACGTTGGGGATATTGCTACTGGACGTAAACCGGCCAGGAGTAGCCGGGTTAACTCTATGAAGATAGAAGCCCATAAAGACGTGAGGATGGTGGCGCTTTACGAAGGCCCAAGTCCTAAAGGCGGGTGAAGGCTTGTAGATGTAAACCGACTTTCTCATGTAACTTGCATTGTAAGGTAGGAAGAATAGAGACCAAGTTGGACACTTTGATGATCCAGCCTCGGGATTCTGTAAGCTGGGGGCATCAACCTATGTATATAAAGGGACGACTTGGCGACGGTTTAGGGACAACACACAACAACTCGAGAGCCACGCAAAGCGGATTTGCTCCCTGGTCATCGAAACCCCTTCAATTCCATCACAACTAGACGTAGGCTTTTACCTTCATGGACGGGCCGAACTAGTATAAAACTCTCGTGTCCCTTGTCCGGTTTAACCCCTTTAAGCTAACCCGTAGCGATGGCTCCACGATGAAGTCCTTTCACGAGGGCATCTGCCGTGACAAACCCATGACACACGGCACCTCCGAGTTCTGCACACATTCGGCTCGGTGATGTCCTCACCTTCTCGGTCGAGCAAGAGGGGCAAAGTAGTAGATGAGTTCCGGCATCACGACGGCGTGGTGACGGTGTTGGTGAAGAACAATCTCCGCAGGGCTTCGCCTAAGCACTACAAAAACTATCACGGAGGATAAACTAGAGGGGACGGGGTTACCGGCAGACGGCTTGGTGTTTCTTGATGTGTCTTGGGTGCTAGCCCTACCCCTCTATTTATATGTTGAGCCTTGGGGTCGAAACTTGGAGTAAAAGCCTCCACAAAGTCGGTTTCACCCGAAAGGCAAGAGTCCTTCTCGGACTCCAGGGCCAGACGCCAGGGTTCCCGGCTTCTGGACCCAGACGCCAGGGACCCTGGCGTCTGGCCCCTGGACTCCGCAAAACTTCCTTTTGCGCTTTCCAAAAACCTTGTGGGCTTTCCCCTTTGGCCCAAATAAAGTGTTCTTGTACCCAAACATTTCGGGAAACATCCAGAACCCCTTCTAGTGAATTCCAGAACCCTTCCGGAGTCCAAACACTACAATCCCATATATCAATCTTTATCTCCGGACCATTCCGGAGTTCTTCGTCATGTCCGTGATATTATCCGGAACTCCGAACAACATTAGGTCACCAACATACATAACTCATAGTACTATACCGTCAACGAACGTTAAGCGTGCGGACTCTACAGGTTCGAGAACTATGTAGACTTGACCGAGACACCTCTTTGGTCAATAACCAATAGCAGGACCTGGATGCCCATATTGGCTCCTACATATTCTATGAAGATCTTTATCGGTCAGACCGCATAACAACATACGTTGTTCCCTTTGTCATCGGTATGTTACTTGCACGAGATTCGATCGTCGGTATCTCAATACCTAGTTCAATCTCGTTACCGGCAAGTCTCTTTACTCGTTCCGTAATACATCATCTCGCAAGTAACTCATTAGTTGCAATGCTTGCAAGGCTTATAGTGATGTGCATTACCGAGTGGGCCCAGAGACACCTCTCCGATAATCGGAGTGACAAATCCTAATCTCAAAATATGCCAACCCATAAAGTACCTTTGGAGACACCTGTAGAGCACCTTTATAATCACCCAGTAACGTTGTGATGTTTGGTAGCACACAAAGTGTTCCTCCGGTAAACGGGAGTTGCATAATCTCATAGTCATAGGAACATGTATAAGTCATGAAGAAAGCAATAGCAGAATACTAAACGATCGAGTGCTAAGCTAACGGAATGGGTCAAGTCAATCACATCATTTTCCTAATGATGTGATCCCGTTAATCAAATGACAAGTCATGTCAATGGCTAGGAAACATAACCATCTTTGATCAACGAGCTAGTCAAGTAGAGGCATACTAGTGACACTCTGTTTGTCTATGTATTCACACAAGTATTATGTTTCCGTTTAATACAATTCTAGCATGAATAATAAACATTTATCATGAATTAAGGAAATAAGTAATAACTTTATTATTGCCTCTAGGGCATATTTCCTTCAGTCTCCCACTTGCACTAGAGTCAATAATCTAGTTCACATCGCCATGTGATTTAACACTAATAGTTCACATTACCATGTGATTAACACCCATAGTTCACATCGCCATGTGACCAACACTCAAAGGGTTTACTAGAGTCAGTAATCTAGTTCACATCGCCATGTGATTAACACCCAAAGAGTACTAAGGTGTGATCATGTTTTGCTTGTGAGAGAAGTTTAGTCAACGGGTCTGCCACATTCAAATCCGTATTTATTTTGCAAATTTCTTTGTCAACAATGCTCTGCATGGAGCTACTCTAGCTAATTGCTCCCACTTTCAATATGTATCCAGATTGAGACTTAGAGTCATCTGGATCAGTGTCAAAATTTGCATCGATGTAACCCTTTACGACGAACCTTTTTGTCACTTCCATAATCGAGAAACATATCCTTATTTCACTAAGGATAATTTTGACCGCTGTCCAGTGATCTACTCCTAGATCACTATTGTACTAGGGTATACAATAGATCTGGTACACAACATGACATATTTTACAGAAACTATGGCCAAGGCAGAGGGAATGACTTTCATTCTCTTTCTATCTTCTGCCATGGTCGGACTTTGAGTCTTACTCAGTTTCACACCTTGTAACACAGGCAAGAACTCTTTCTTTGACTTGTTCCATTTTGAACTACTTCAAAATCTTGCAAAGGTATGTACTCATTGAAAAACTTATCAAGCATCTTGATCTATCTGTATAGATCTTGATGCTCAATATGTAAGCAGCTTCACCGAGGTCTTTCTTTGAAAAACTCCTTTCAAACTCCTTTCTTTGAAAAACTCCTTTCAAACATTCTACATTATCTACGATCAACAATATGTCATTCACATATACTTATCAGAAATAATGTAGTGCTTCCACTCACTTTCTTGTAAATACAGGCTTCACCGCAAGTTTGTATAAAACTATATGCTTTGATCAACTTATCAAAGCGTATATTCCAACTCCGAGATGCTTGCACCAGTCCATAGATTGATCACTCGAGCTTGCATATTTTGTTAGCACCTTTAGGATTGAAAAAACCTTCTGGTTGCATCATATACAACTCTTCTTTAATAAATCCATTAAGGAATGCAGTTTTGTTTATCCATTTGCCGGATTTCATAAAATGCGGCAATTGCTAACATGATTCAGACAGACTTAAGCATAGACACGAGTGAGAAACTCTCATCGTAGTCAACACCTTGAACTTGTCGAAAACCTTTTTACAACAATTCTAGCTTTGTAGATAGTAACACTACTATTAGCGTCCGTCTTCCTCTTGAAGATCCATTTAATCTCAATGGCTCGCCGATCATTGGGCAAGTCAATCAAAGTCCATACTTTGTTCTCATACATGGATCTCATCTCAGATTTCATGGCCTCAAGCCATTTCGTGGAATCTGGGCTCATCATCGCTTCCTCATAGTTCGTAGGTTCGTCATGGTCAAGTAACATGACCTCCAGAACAGGATTAAAGTACCACTCTGGTGCGGATGTCACTCTGATTTACCTACGAGGTTCGGTAGTAACTTGATCTGAAGTTACATGATCATCATCATTAGCTTCCTCACTAATTGGTGCAGTAGTCAGAGGAACAGATTTCTGTGATGAACTACTTTCCAATAAGGGAGCAGGTACAGTTACCTTATCAAGTTCTACTTTCCTCCCACTCACTTCTTTCGAGAGAAACTCCTTCTCTAGAAAGGATCCATTCTCAACAATGAATATCTTGCCTTCGGATCTGTGATAGAAGGTGTACCCAACATTTTATTTTGGGTATCCTATGAAGATGCACTTCTCCGATTTGGGTTTGAGCTTATCAGGTTGAAACTTTTTCACATAAGCATTGCAACCTCAAACTTTAAGAAACAACAGCTTAGGTTTCTTGCCAAACCATAGTTCATACGGTGTCGTCTCAATAGATTTAGATGGTGCCCTATTTAACGTGAATGTAACTGTCTCTAATGCATAACCCCAAAACGATAGTGGTAAATCGGTAATAGACATCATAGATCGCACCATATCTAATAAAGTACGGTTACGACGCTCGGACACACCATTACACTGTGGTGTTCCAGGTGGCGTGAGTAGTGAAACTATTTCACATTGTTTTAACTGAAGGCCAAACTCGTAACCCAAATATTTTACTTCTGCGATCATATCGTAGAAACTTTTATTTTGTTACGATGATTCTCCACTTCACTCTGAAATTCTCTGAACTTTTCAAATGTTTCAGACTTGTGTTTCATCAAGTAGATATACTCATATCTGCTCAAATCATCTGTGAAGATCAGAAAATAATGATACCTGCCGCGAGCCTCAATATTCATCGGACCACATACATTAGTATGTATGATTTCCAACAAATCTGTTGCTTGCTCCATTGTTCCAGAGAATGGAGTCTTAGTCATCTTGCCCATGAGGCATGGTTCGCAAGCATCAACTGATTCATAATCAAGTGATTCCAAAAGCCCTTCAGCATGGATTTTCTTCATGCACTTTACACCAATATGACCTAAACGGTAGAGCCACAAATAAGTTGCACTATCATTATTAACTTTGCATCTTTTGGCTTCAATATTATGAAAATGTGTATCACCATGATCGAGATCCAACAAACCATTTTCATTGGGTGTATGACCATAGAAGGTTTTATTCATGTAAACAGAACAACAATTATTCTCTAACTTACATGAATAACTGTATTGCAATAAACATGATCCAATCATATTCATGCTCAACGCAAACACTAAATAACATTTATTTTAGGTTTAACACTAATCCCAAAAGTATAGGGAGTGTGTGATGATGATCATATCAATTTTGGAACCATTTCCAATACACATCGTCACTTCACCCTTAACTAGTCTCTATTCTTTCTGCAACTCTCGTTTTGAGTTACTATTCTTAGCAACTGAACTAGTATCAAATACTGAGGGGTGCTATAAACACTAGTAAAGTACACATCAATAACATGTATATCAAATATACCTATATTCACTTTGCCATCCTTCTTATCCGCCAATTACTTGGGTAGTTCCGCTTCCAGTGACCAGTTCCTTTGCAGTAGAAGCACTCAGTTTCAGGCTTAGGTCCAAACTTGTTTTTTTCACTTGAGCAGAAACTTGCTTGCCGTTATTCTTGAAGTTCCCCTTTCTTCCCTTTGTCCCTTTACTTGAAACTAGTGGTTTTGTTTACCATCAACACTTGATGTTTTTCTTGATTTCTACCTTCATCGATTTCAGGATCACGAAGAGCTGGGGAATCGTTTCCATTATCCCTTGCATATTATAGTTCATCACGAAGTTCTACTAACTTGGTGATGGTGACTAGAGAATTCTGTCAATCACTATTTTATCTGGAAGATTAACTCCCACTTGATTCAAGCGATTGTAGTACCCAGAAAATCTGAGTGCATGCTCACTGCTTGAGCTATTCTCCTCCATCTTTTAGCTATAGAACTTGTTGGAGACTTCATATCTCTCAACTCGGGTATTGCTTGAAATATTAACTTCAACTCCTGGAACATCTCATATGGTCCATGACGTTCAAAACGTCTTTGAAGTCCCGATTCTAAGCCATTTAAGCATGGTGCACTAAACTATCAAGTAGTCATCATATTGAGCTAGCCAAAAGTTCATAACATCTGTATTTACTCCTGCAATAGGTTTGTCACCTAGCGGTGCATCAAGGACATAATTCTTCTATGCAGGAATAAGGATAAACCTCAGATCACGGATCCAATCTGCATCATTGCTACTAACATCTTTCAACTTAGTTTTCTCTAGGAACATATCAAGAATAAAACAGGGGAGCTAAACGAGAGCTATTGATCTACAACATAGATATGCTAATACTACCAGAACTAAGTTCATGATAAATTTAAGTTCAATTAATCAAATTACTTAAGAACTCCCACTTAGATAGACATCCCTCTAATCCTCTAAGTGATCACATGATCCATATCAACTAAACCATGTCCGATCATCACGTGAGATGGACTAGTTTCAATGGTGAACATCACTATGTTGATCATATCTACTATATGATTCACGCTCGACCTTTCGGTCTTAGTGTTTCGAGGCCATATCTGTTATATGCTAGGCTCGTCAAGTTTAACCTGAGTATTCCGCGAGTGCAACCGTTTTGCACCCGTTGTCACTACCAAAAAAGACACATCCGTGACATTTTGGGTCGAACGATTTTTTTCCTGTCATGCATATGACACTTCTATGACGATAATTGTGACAAAACCCGGTATCATCATAGATGTGGTGGGCTCCTACTTCTATGACAAAAAATCATGGCAGAAAATGGGCTATTCGTCCTGGGCCGGCCGGAGACGCAGCTGCATGACATTCTTTGGGTTGTCCATGACGGAAAAAACCGTGGTAGAAGCGAGGGGGAGGAAAATTTCGGGGAGTTCCCGGTTATGGTGGGAGGTCGGGGGCCAAGCGATGCGCATTTCTCTCATACACATACACGCGTGTGTGCGAGGCATTGGCTCTAACTGAACCCGAGCGAGGCGTTGGGCTCTAACTGAACCCGTGCGATTGCACTGGAGGCTACGTGTTACTGAACCCGAGCGATCGATCGATGGCTATTAACTGAACCCGATCGAGCGATTCCTTTGCTACTGCTGCTAAATGAAGCCGGTCGATTGGATGAACAGTGAGCGTTGCGAGGGGGGGTTGGATGAACAGTGAGTGATGGCGTTGCCTCTGGATGAACAGGACCCCGTGGTGTGGTGGAGGGCTGGATGAACAGTAGACGGTGGAGGGGTGCCCGTGGAGGGGTGGTTGAACAGGACCCCGTGGTGTGGAGGGCTGGATGAATAGTAGATGGTGGAGGGGTGCCCGTGGAGGGGTGGTTGAACAGTAGCCGGTGGAGTAGCGTGCGGTGGAGGCTGGATGAACAGGAGCCCATGGAGGCTGGAGGAGGTCGACGGTAGTCCGTGGAGGCTGGAGGAGGTCGACGGTGGAGATGAACAGTATCCCGTGGAGTCCCGCTTTGTGGTACGCCACACCCCTCCCGATGAACAAGACCCCCGTTTCGACCGTAGGAGGTCCGTTTCGTCCGTTTTGCGGTACGCCACACCCCTCCCAATCAACAGGACCCCCGCTTCGACCGTAGGAGGTCCGTTTCCCCCATTTTGCGGTACGCCACACCCCTCCCAATCAACAGGACCCCCGTTTCGACCGTAGGAGGTCCGTTTCCTCCGTTTTGCGGTACGCCCAACCCCTCCCGATCAACAGGGCCCCGTTCCGAATGTAAGAGGTCCATTTCCTCCGTTTTGCGGTACGCCAGGCCTCATTTCCATCGCCTGTTCCGTCCAAACCCTCCTGATGAACACGACCACGCATTCCGTTCTGACCTAGCCGGTTGGCTCCCACGTGTTCCGTTGCCTCCCGATGAACACGACGCATTTCGTTGCCTCCCCATGAACACTACGCATTCTGTTGCCTCCCCATGAACACGACGATGGCGTTGTTTCTCTGTTCCGACCCAACCATGTACACGCTCGCCGTATGTATGCGCGAGTAGGCGTTCGAGACCCCGCCCATATGTACAGATACGTGGACATATTTTCTTTCTTGCACCCTGGCCTCTATACGTACATGTACATGCTACGTGTGCGCCTCTACTACGACACGTGCGCGCCTCTACATCCACCAGTATATATGTACGTACACATTCGCGACCAGAATGACAACGCTACGTGCGCTTCGACCAGGTGGGTCCCGACTATCCGGCACTTCCTTGCGTGCGAAGATGTAGCTGGTGGGTCCCAGCAGTCAGGGGGGCAAATCGTTTTTTTGCCCGGACGCACTTCCTTGCGTGCGAAGATGTAGCTGGTGGGTCCCAGCAGTCAGGGGGCGAATCATTTTTTTGCCCGGACGCACTTCCTTGCGTGCGAAGATGTAGCTGGTGGGTCCCGGCAGTCAAGGGGAAACGTTTTTTCGTTAAATACAGTGGCCCGTCCGGTGGGTCCCAACTGTCAGGTGGAGGAATCATTATTTTCAGCGTAATAAGGAGGCACTTTCTTGCTGCGGCCGTGGACCCAGCTGTCAGCCTCTCCACGTACAGTCCACGTCCGATGGAAATCATTCCTTGACCACGTTGACCATGCCGCGTCAAGCACCAGGGCGGTGGACGACGGCGAGGTCTAGGAAGCGGACGACGCGGAGCCGGGGAAGACGCAACGGTGGAAGCCCGTGCGAAGAGGAGTACGAGGGTTCACTGGTTTGGCTGCAGTGTGAGGCTGCCGTCGCCGCAGGGCCTGGCCATCGGTGGGAATAGTAGGGGGCGGTGAGGCCTCCGCGGCAGCACATCCGGCCACGGGAGGCAGGAGCATGCGGCACGACCGGCGCTGTTTTGGGCGGCTGGAGCAAGAAGACCTGAGGTTGAAGAAGCACTACGGCCGTTGGATGGACATCGTACGGTCACTGGAGCTAGAATCGTTTATATTGACTAAGTTGACAAAGCCCTTCATCCCCGTCAACTTAGTAGGACCACAAGTCAGCCTCCCACCAAGGTGGGTCCCAGCTAGCAGGGGGTATTCATTTTTTTGTGCGTAATAAGGAGGCACTTCCGGTGGGTCCGAGCTGACAGCAGGGGGAATGTTTTTTTCGCGAAGTACAGTGGCCTGTCGGGTGGGTCCCAGCAGTCAGGGGAAAACGTTTTTTTTTGCGAAATACTGGTGGGCGTCCGGTGGGTCCCTGCTGGCAGGTGGAGGAATAATTATTTTCTGCGTAATAAGGAGGCACTTCCTTGCGGCTGTCGTGGACCCAGCTGTCAACCTCTCCACGTACAGTATTCTTCCGATGGAATTCGGTCGTTGACCACATTGACCACGCCGTGCCGAGAGCACCATGGCGGTGGACGACGGCGAGGCCTAGGAAGGGGACGACGCGGAGCCAGGGAAGACGCGGCAGTGGATGCCCACACGGAGAGGAGTACGAGGGTTCACTGGTTCGGCTGCGTTGCTGTCGTCGTAGAATAACAGGGGGTGTGGGTGAGTGGAGTGGAGGGATGGCCTAGCCAGTGGTGGGAGTAGTATGGGGGCAGTGAGGCCTCCATGGCAGCACAGCCGGCCACGGGAGGCACGAGCAGGCGGCACGACCGACGCTTCTTTGGGCGGCTGGAGCAAGAAGACCAGAGGTTGAAGAAGCACTACGGCCGGTGGATGGACATCGTACGGTCAGTTGAGCTAGAATCGTGCATATTGACTAAGTTGACAAAGCCCTTCGCCCCCGTTAACTTAGTAGGACCACTATACTAGGTCCCAGCTAGCAGGGGGAGTATTCATTTTTTTGTGCGTAATAAGGAGGCACTTCCTTGCGTGCGAAGATATAGCTGGTGGGTTCGAGCTATCAGCGGCGATAATGTTTTTTCGCAAAATACAGAGGCCCTTTCGGTGGGTCCCAGATGTCAGGTGGAGTAATAATTATTTTGTGCATAATAAGGAGGCATTTCCTTGCTTGCGGCCTTGGACCCAGCTGTCAGCCTCTCCATGTACAGTCCACTTCAGATGCATGTCGGTCGTTGACCACGCCACGCCGAGAGCACCAGGGCGGTGGACGACGACGAGGCCTAGGAAGGGAACGACACGGAGGCAGGGAAGACTCGGCAGTTGTTTTTGTTTCCCGTGCGGAGGGGAGTATGACTGTACGAGGGTTTACTGGTTCGTCTGCTGTCGCCGGAGAATAATAGCAGGTGTGGGTGAGTAGAGGGATGGCTAGGCCAGCCATGGGAGTACGGTGGGGCGGTGAGGCCTGCGCAGCAGCACAGCCGGCCGTGGGGAGGAGGGAGCAAGCAGTCCTGCCGGTGCTTGTTTGAGCGGCTGGAGCAGGAAGAGCAGAGATTGAAGAAGCACGACGGCCGTTGGATGGACATCCAACAGTATACAGGCCATCTGTGGAAAGCCTCAAATCTGCGAAAAACAGCATACATCCCATCTGCCATTATTTCAAATAATTTACAACCCATTTGCTAATACTTACGAGTTTTTTTGGAGCCCATATTTATTTTGTTAGCATTACAGCCCATATTGTGGCCACGGTTAAAAATTTATACGAAATTTTGCATATGTCGGTGCGGTCTGAACTGTTTTTAATCCCGAAATTTCGAGTCACATTCAGACTGATTTTAAAAATAAATGTATATCAATATAAAATCCAATAAATTGTCCATGCATAAAAATCAATGCAATTTAAAATCTCGAAATAAAAAAAAGATATTTGAAACTAATTGCCGGTTTGATGTGTTTTAAAAATGTACAACTCATTTCTCATTACTGATAGGCCAATTTCTCGGCCAGCTGAATGAAGCTCTCCTCGTCTTGAAAGATTTGCAGCCCAACAGGCCTGATGAAGTGACTTACTTGACAAATCAAAAAAAACTGGGCTAGCCATTTTCAGAAAGAAAAAAAACTACTGGGCTGGTCTGTGGTAAACATAAAATAAAAGGCTGTCTAGACAGGCCAGAGTGTCCCGCACAGCCCAGTTGACACCCTGCTTCCGTCTCAAAAACAAATTAGATAAATGTCACTCCAATTATGGTGATTCATAAAAATGCCACTGCAATTTCCAAACTTTGAAAAATGCCACTTCAATTTTTGCAAACTTTGAAAAACGCCACTCCAGACTTCGAAAAATGCCACTAGAAATGGCATGAAATGGCATTTTTCAAAGTTTGGAAATTGCAGTGGCATTTCTCGGATACACCTGATTTGGAGTGGCATTTATCACATTAACCCAAAACAAAAATAACTGGGCGAGCTGCTGGGTCCCTGGTGTCAACCGCTCGTTGTGCAATTCTCTCGTTTATTGACTACGTTGACAATGGCATGGGACCCAGATTTCAGAAATCCACTAGGAGCAGCCATTTTTTATTGGCTTGAAATAAGGAGGCACTTGCTTGCGTACTGACATGACCTTGGCGGGTCCCTGCTGTCATCCTCTCCATGTACAATCATCTCCTGATTGTGTATGCATCAACTTGCTAGGCCCACAAGTCAGCCTCTAAACCCGTGGAGGACAAATACAACCCATTTAAAAAAATAACAGCCCATTCCATACGTTCAAACGGAAAGTTCAACATTCAGAGCAAAGTAACAGGTCTGATCCACATATAGAGTACTGAACTTCCACGTTGACAACCATCATAGCCAAGTTAACTATCTACTCCCACTAATACTCTAGTAGTGTAAAAGTACTAACTTACTCTTAGCTAACTAGACGATGTCGGCCGCCATCTATGGTACACGCTAAACGTCGGCACCGGCGTCATGCGCCTTGCCTCGGACTTGCAAGAGGTGCGATAGGGCACGTTGCTCGCGTGCGTTGGCCCTTTCCATGTCGGCGTGGTCCACCGAAGCTTCGGCTTCCAAGCGGGAAACCCACTTGACGAGCCGGTAGTAAAAATCAGCGTCGCGAACGCGTGCGTGCCCGACAGCCTCCAGGACTATTTGCCGGGCGCCGGCCTCCACGTAGTCGGCCCAGTTGTGGGCGCTCTGCTCGCGACTCAGAGCGTCGGTGCGCTGCTGCTCCATGTCCCGCTGGCGGCGCAAATCGGTGATACGCTGCTCCTCCGCCAGGCGGTCGCGCTCCAACAGCTCCTGCTCCTCCGCCATGCGGTCGCACTCCAACAACTCCTCTATCTCCGCATTGCTATCTAAAGACAGATAGAATGCCTCCTCCCTCCGTCTGCCTTCCGGTGAAAACCCGAACACTAGTTCTGGCGGTGACCGCCTTTGGCGTCGCCTTCTGCAGACGGGCAGGGGCATGGCGGACGTGGTGAGCGACATCGGGCCGGTGGGGGCTTATGAGGATATGGCGAGTTGGGTCACGGTGGCACCGGAGAAGGCCCAGAAACAGTACTTATAGGCGGAAGGTAGCCCGACGGTCATCGGAATTCAATGCATAATGGCTTAGCGCGCTAGCTTGCCGTGGAAAACTAGAGAAAATGAAATTATGACTGTGCCGTCCCATCCTATCTGGGTCGCATGCCGGCATGGCGGTCAAACGAGTGCACTCGAATCATCTCCCTCCTTGTCAATAATGATTCCACGGATTTAAAAAGCCCGCAACAATTAAAGCGTATCTTTTTTCGCATCAGTTAGCTGCCTTAATTACGGCCGACTGCATGCAGGCACTCAAAATCGCTCGCAGGCAGTACGCAAAGCAGCATGCAACGAGTCGCAGCCGAGGGCACGCATGCAGCCACTTAAATCACTGGAATTAATTAGGCTTAAACTTCTGCATGCCGTTAATTATTGCCATGCCTTGGTCTTGCTGCTTTGCTCACAGGACTAATAAACCCGGACGGAGGGAGTACCTTGGTTGGTGAGAGGTTTGAACTACGCCCTGCAAACCGGAAAGGAGGTACTAGTACGTGCGTGATCCGCTATTTATTCGTGTAGGATTGAGTAGGTCATTTCTTGAATTGAGCCCTGCAAACCGAAAAGGAGGTAGTACGTGCGTGATCCGCTATTTATCCGTGTAGGATCGATAGTGTAGCTTGTCAGTTTCTTCAGAGGTAGGCATTTTTATCCGTGTAGGATCGATAGTGTAGCTTGTCAGTTTCTTCAGAGGTAGGCATTTTTATTCAAAAAACTGCCACTTCGCATCTTGCGTCGCAAATAAAACTGCCAGGAGCGCATTTGTAGGCTAGCTAGTGATCGATCAGTAACTTGTAAACACTGAGCGAACAGAAATAAGTAACTGTTAATGCATCTCAATGATTCACAGATCATATACAAATATGTAGCTCCAAAAGCAAAGATCAGCCACTTCGGATCTTGCGTCGCAACTAAAACTAACTAGTACGATTCCCATACATAAGATCAACATGTTAATGCATCTCAATGATTCACAGATCATATACAAATATGTAGCTCCAAAAGCAAAGATCTAGAAAAAACATCTGTTCTTCCTACTAACATGGATGCTTCTCTTGGCCAACATTCAGTACAGACTGAAAGACAAATTTGTTTGTGAAGTCTACAATTCCTCTTGCAAACGTAAGTGGTTTCACCAACAGCTGGAACCATGAGAATGAACCACACATGATGGAGGAACATCCACTGCAATATGATTTGGTCTTCTCTCGATCACACCGCGAGACTATTTTCGGAATACAAACTTTAACTTAGGCAAAATGATGCCCATTGTATAATCAGACCAAAGCAATGAAGCACCTAGTGTTGGCCAATAAATAGTACAGTACTACTTTTCTGCAGTCCATGAAGTGACTATCCAATCTTTCTGTGTCTATTTTCAAATGGCACTGCATGCAGTGACTATACTATTCTCTTGTGCAGTTCAACCAAAATTGCGGACACTTTGTTTGTTTGCCAAATAGCAACGGGCAGACATCTCTGTCTGCACAAATATCAAGCAGCTAGTAAACATATACCACACCTTGTATTTTCGGTTTAAACATGTCTCTTCCGCTTAGCATCTGTCATGTTCTGCACTGGACAATCTGATACAGTTATGTTTTGCCCTGGACAATTTCATACTGAATTGATTTGCTGGTTCAGAGCAGAAATATAGCGCCTATTCTTCATCAGACCAAGGATATCCATGTTCGCAGTGATGGAAGAGGTGAAATCGATACAACCGAAATTGAGCATCCAATCATTGAATCCTGTCCTGCACCTCCAATGTAGGTCCACCCTGCCAATAAATTCACATGCAAACCACTAGTATTACTATCTAATGACAGTACAAAAAGAGTAGCAAGATAGTAGCAAACCATGTACCTTCGTAATGAACAGCTCATAGTGCCACCAATTGGATATAAAGGTTTGGAAAAAAACATGCTCCTAATGTTGAACCAGTTGGACTTTTTGTGCAGTTCCACTAAAATCGAGCATCCCTGTTTGCATAGATATTGAAAGTGTGATTACTCTAAAAGTGGCACTAGTTGAAGCATAGACTCACAAATATAAGCATTCCAATTTCTTAATGGGAAAAGGTAGCAAGACTGTTTCTAACCACCTGTTTGAAGGAATAAATAAAGCAACACGGCTGATGTCAGGAAGGCATACATAGTTTTTTCTGAAAAACTGAGCCATTCCTGACCTTTCCTCTTCTTTTAAGCAAATTTTGTGCAGTTCTACTAAAATAAAATGCCATCACCGCCTTGACAATTCAGTGACACTGTACAAAAGGAAATGACTTAACATTACATCATGATGTCAGGTATGTAGTCGACAGGCATTAGAGACAAACATACAGACCTCCTCCGATAACATAATGAACATTAATTTTAACAAAGGTGTGACTAGCTTTACCGGGATAATTTGAGTGAACTCTACACCCTTTGTTCCTTAATATAAGACGTTTTCGCGGTTCAATTTAAAGTACCCAAACGTCTAGTATTTAGAAAAACAGGTAGTAGTTTTCTTGAGCACATATCTGGGAAAGCTTGCCACACTTTATTTATGTCCATACGCTAATGCAACACCATTCGAATACTACAAATATACACTAATCCAGTGGCTAGTGCAACAGTAGAGTAGTTAGTTTATTACAGGGTACAGTACAATGGTTTTACTGAACAGATTTCAATAAACTCTAGCACTGGAAGGTTTCTATAAGAATTAACAATACAAAATGTAAAGGTAACAAGTTTCAGCATTGGTATACTAGCTGTGCATGAGCATTAAACCAAATACAAAAGTCTGAAGGTAACTAGCATTATTAACTAATGACAGTATAAAAAATTGCAAACCATGTACCTCCAAGGTAAATATCATTTCGAACTCGGGGGGGACCTTAAAAATTGCTATCCCAATCTTGATAATCGATCAAACATAAAAACTTGATCGAACGAATCAAGAGAACAGCCGGAGGAGGAGGTGCCCACTCTTGACCTTTCCTCTTGTCTTCATAATTGTCTGTGCAGTTTAACCAAAATAAAATGACATCAGCGCCTTGGCATTTTGGTGACACTGTACAAAAAAATTAACTTATCTCATGAAAGTGAGGTATGTAATCTATAAGCATTAACAGTGCAAAAATCTGAAGGTAGTAACAAGTTTCATCGTTGGTATACTGGCTGTGCAACAACATTAGAATGCCTTAGCTGAAAAATCTTTAATACATCCACAATCAACAGCTAACCCTGAAATAATCCAGTGACATTAAATGGCATTGCTTAAATTTATCGGTGGCATTAGACTGAGAGCGGCATTAGTTAAATGTGGCATCACTTTAGCAGTAGCATTGCTTGACTTGACTGCTGGCGTTATACTAACAGCAAAAAAAGTGGCAATAAGAGCATGGGAGGCCCATTCGGACAGTGGGCGCACCAGTACGATGTACCTCCACGGACGCAGAGTGGTGAGGGAGGTATGGTTGCCCAGAGCAACAAATATCCAGGCAGCATATGTGGATTACGTCCCATTTTTGTTCTCTTTAGCCACCTTTTTCCTATGCGAGGACAACAAACCGATCGACCTGGTCATTCTCTATTGCGTTGTCATGCCTTTCTACCCTTCTTCAACCAAGAGACACGAGACTCGTTCCTTAGCTACTGATTTTCCCCTTTTCAACCTAGATGCGGGTTCGATGCCTACTCTCTTGGACAGTACAGTCTCCCTTCCTTTCCTTATTCAACCCAGACATGGATTAGTCTGCATGAAGTAGGGTTTCCTTTAATAGTGCAAATTATGGTTTTCGTCTGCGTGGCCAGCAGAGCAGAGGATAGCAAATTGGGAAGATGGTGGAGTGGAAAAAGATCCACATGCAACGACGTGGCAGATGGGGCAATAGAACAAGGTTATGGTTCGAAAAGAGGTAGCATACCTGAGGGTCGGCGGGAAGTGGCTTCGCTCGTGGTCGTCGTCCTCCGCACACACTACGGCAGCGAGCTTGGGGACGGAGGCCATCCCGCGCGGGCGCTAGGTCTGAGAGGACGGCCTTGTCGTCAGTGCGTGACCTCGCTCGCCGACGACGAGTGCGTCAACGCTGCACGTCCTTTTCTTCCCCGGCGGATCTGTGACCACCGGTGAGGAGGGAGAGAGGGGCCGTCTTTTTTAGATCTGGAGAGAGGGTGGTAGTGTGAGAAGCAAGTGGGCAGCCCTTAGCAAGAAAGCGCTGAAGCTCCAGCCTATATATCTTTTTTATACTACTAGTACTGGAGGTGGAGTAGTGGTAGAGTAGTTTATATTTTCTCTGCGTACAGTACCAGTTAGTCGTGCTTCAAAACTGATCGGCACGCCATTAAAAAAATAAAGGTCGATAACTAATGCGGCACCTCGGGCCAACGCGGCCAGATCGCATTTTGCACGAGAAATTACACACCATGTTTCGTTGACATGTGGTCCCGTTCCAACATATCAGTGAGACGACGGCGAGTAGTAGGAGTATTTCCGAACGGACGTGTAGGCCGGGGCGCCTCTTCGTGAACCGTGGCAAACTCGCAACCGTCCACCGACTCTTCGCCTTTCCCTCTCGATTTGGAACTGCTGTCGCACGCTCTTCCTCTCCCTCCTCCATTTTCCTTCAGCCCTTCACCCTTTCTTCTGCCATTGTTCGATCGTCTTCTCCATGGAGGGAACAGGCCGGAAACGACCCCGTTATTCTTGCCCCGATCTGAAAGATGACGTGGTGGAGGAACTCATTGATCGGTGCGACGTCATCACCTCGGCTAGCATGGCAGGTTCGTTCAAGCCCATTCTCGACTCAACTAATAACATCATTACAAGGAACCCAAGAGTCAAGGAGCGGTTTGATCTCCCCTATCTTCTTCGCCGTGACCCTGATGACTGGCGCCGGCACGACGGAGGCCTCGCCCTGTGCAAGTTGATGCCGCTTGATAATGATACGTATGATGTTAAGATGCCATCGCTTGAGGGCAAGGCTTGGGCGGGCGCAAATGGAGATTGGGTTGTTTACATTGGGTCCAACTGCGAGTGGGAACTTGTGAATGTGTACACTCGTGACCGGGTTCCACTTCCAAAAATCTCAGCAGACTGCCCAGAGGTTGAGCACACCGGTATTGTACGCACGTTCAAATACGATCATGGTGACTGTCTTCTACGGAAGATAGCAATTTGTCGAGTTCCCAACCGCTCTTGGAATTACAACAACTATCAAGTTGTTGCTATCTTCGACAAGCTTGTTGCCGTCCTTGGTGGTTTGACTCGATGGATATTGCTCAAAAATCAGTTTCTGTACACGGATGAGTACTGTGATGCAATTCAATACGAGGGCCTTGTGTTTGCTGCCACCACTCGTGGCACTGTTTTTGCATGGGATCCTCGTAGTTTCGGTACGTTTGTCTTCCACCGTAATTATAATTGTTTCATCCACATGCATGCGGGTTAGCAAGTTTCCCTTTACTAATTAACCTTCTTCTTGTGTTTCCAAGGTCCTGTGAACATCCCACCACCTATACTTGAAAAATTTTATAACCAAGGGGGAGATGACGATGGTGATGATCACGAGCATGAGGACGAGCAGCGCCCATATACTCTGTGGCGCCTGGCAACTAATTCCGATGGATCACCTCTTCTTGTGTGTATACAGCCCACTGATGATGTTACTGCTAAGGAAGCAGGTGTAGTCTCCCATGGTCGCACTCTCCGGACCTATTCCAACACCCGTTGCATGGTATTCGGGATGGATACTAGTGTGCTAGCGCCAACTCCTTCTCCCTGGTACAGAATTGATAGTCTTGGAGAAAACTCGCTCTTCCTTGGACAAAACTATCCGATGATGGTGAAAGGCGATCCAACTGCTGTTGACACAACGTTACTAGTACCATTTATGAGAAGCAACTGTGTCTATACCTCGGACATTTGGGTGGTTCCCTACCCTGGTACTGATATAGTAGGCCGCTTCAGCCTGGATGATCAGTCCTGCGTTGGTCTCCAGATCGACAATGGATGGCCCGTCCCAGAGAATCACTTGTGGTTCAAAGCAAGCGTTTCCAACGCCGAGGAATGGTTGAGTTGAAGTTCATTTCATTGCTTGTTATTTGTTGTGTGGTGAAAACTTTAGTATTTATAATGTATCCTCGTTGTCGATGTGGGTTGATGACCTGTTGTATGTAATAAAATGATATGCCTGTGATAAACTTACTAAATTTATGAATGGCTTTCGAGTCGCTTCTCTGAGTGAGTGGTGCGACGAGGCAAAAAAATATTTTCCGAATACATAATTGTACGTGCATTGCAACAGGTTATCGGATGAGGCCAATCAACAATAGTAGTACACTATTTGTACTAGCTTCACATGCTTCGCGCGTCGGGCGGGTGTTTTTACTGTAGCCATATGTTAATGTGTTCGCTGTACGTAACCAGCACCTCGAATCCTCGATACTAGTACTATATAGTAGGAGTAAGTAGTAGGAGTAGTAGGGTGGCATGGGCCAGAACAAGCATTCACGTCCAGGAGTACGGCACACGCCACCACCACGACATCCATCTGACACCATATTATTTCTTGGAGTCCGTGCTAGAGCAATCTCTTCAACCTCGTCGTTTCTCTAACTTCAGCCATCGCGCGGCGGGCGAGGTGGGGGTTTGCCGATAGTCGGTTTCCTTAACTGCGGTCCCACTTGTAAGGCCAACTCCAACGCACGACCCCAAACGGACCTCCGTTTTGCACGAACTCCAACGATAATTTTGACTAGAAAAGCAAGACCAAAGAAAACAAGAACCACAAGAATACATTTTACTACTCCTGTAAGTTGGATTAGTGCCTTCTCGATGCATTCATTGTTGATCTGCGGAGGCTCGATCTTGCGTGCTTCTTTCTTCTTCGAGTGTAAAGAAGTAGACGTTGCTTCCTCGCATCTAGTCTCATGTCTAGCCTCTATTCTAGTAGGAGTATCAACAAGTGCACTAATCTCATCTCTAGCCTCTGTGCTAGCTAAAAGTGATAGAACATCTACTAAATTGCGCTCTATCAATATATGGATGTACTCTTCTTCCCAATACAAAAACTTGCATCCATTCTACTCCCTCCGTTGCACAATACATGCCTTCTATTTGTCAAAATATATATGTATCTAGACATGTTTTAGTATATAGGTACATCCATTTTTGGACAAATGGAAGTCAAGTATTTTGGAACGGAGGGAGTACACAATAAATTTTTAAGTTAGCACAACTAGTCTAATCCGAGAGCACAACCGAAGATTTGGTCGGGTTCTTCCTCCTTTTGCCGACACGTGGGACATCCAGCATCCAGGTCGTGTCATGAAAGAAAATAGAGTGGTAGTTGAAGCCACGAGATGTGCATCTTGGGTTAAACTGTAAATAGAATCTTACTACTCTTGAGTAACTCCAAAAGCGGCCACCGAAGATCTTTATTGGATTTGTTTTTCATCACCAGCACGTCGAGGTGAAAGATGTGCAGGTTCAGTGGGTCCTCTTGCGTTTTCACTGACATGTGGGGCCGCATGTGAGCAAACAGACGATGGGCTCCGCGCGTCCGCTGGCTGGCTGAGAAGAGAGATAGAGGAGGGCTGAGCACGGACTGCAGGAAATTTGTTCTACGTACCTCGATATAGGCTCGATATAGTGGGGTGGCATGGGCCATAACTAGCATTCACGTCTAGCAGTACGGCACACGCCACCCACACGAGTCCCATCCGACACCAATTTTCTTGGAGTCCGTGCTACAGCCATCTCTTCTCCCTCCTGTTTTCTCAGCCATCGCGCGGTGGGCGGGGTGGGGGTTTGCCGATAGTCGGTTTGCTCAACTGCGGTCCCACTTGTAAGTGAAAATGCAACACCGCACGCATTCCCGCTTGAGCGGCGTGCCGGACCAACCGTGTGGGGGTGCGACGCGAACACGGCAGGCTTTTCCTTTTGAACTCGTAACTTGTAAAATTTGGTTCTGCTCCATGGCGCGACCGATAGATAGAAAATAACGATTTTGCCTAGAATAATGAGAAGTTTGGTTCTGGCGCCGTTCATGCATGGAGTACGTACGAAAATTATGAAGTTGATGCGAAAGGTAAGATAATTACTGTAGTATCATATACTACTACATGGATTTGACAGAAAGATAAAAATACATACGGATCCATCAACGACATCCTCACGCCCTAGTGCGCCGGGTCACCAACCGACGTGTGAGGAGCAGCGGCGTTGGCGGCGAGCTCAACGTGCTTCTGAACAGTGTCGTCCAAGGTTGCCCTGTGGTCCAAGAAGGCCAGCGTCCTATCGTCCTCCTCTTGCATGTAGTAGTCCTTGTGGATGATTTGCGCGTAGACGTGGGTGATTATGTCGATGGTGTCTTGCTGCTCCAGGCGCTGCGCGGCGAGTGCGACCTCGAGGTGGACATTCTCCGGCGCGACAATGGGAAGTCGCAGGGCCACCAGTGCGTCAAAGAGGTTGTCACCATAGTGGCCGCTGAGGGTGGAGGGCATCGTAGAGCCTGGGCGCGTCAGCTGGAGGCTTACGTCAAAGTCGTCCGCAAGCTTCTTGACGACGGTGAACTTGTTGAGGAAACCGACGAGGACCTCGTCGAACAAGGAGACGAAGTTGTCGTCCAAGCGGCCCCTCGCCCTGGCGGCCTCAAGCAATACTACCTAGAGACGTTCCTCGGTGCCGGGCCGCGGGCCGGCGTCGTGGACCATCTGGCACAGACGGCTGATGCTCGCGCTCATCGCCTCCATGGGTCTAGCTTAGCTTCTAGTCAACTGATCTTGTGATTCGAGTGATCACTCTTGCCCTTGGTTAGCGTGCGTAGGTACATAGGATTTCGTACTACTCCTCGGCCCTCTACTGCACCTGCCTTTGGCTGTATGATAGGTGGGCCAGCCACCCCTGGGCCCACGTGTCATTCACCCAAAGGCAGTTGCCGTAAGTCAATGAAGTTGCGTCCCCCTCCGTACCGGTGCAGTATAGTCATCTCACCGAACCTCTAGTTGGGGCCAAACGAGAGAAGTTTGATGTTTACTGGTTTATTGGTCCCCTTTGCTTTTTGCGCCAAGTTTTGACCTTTGATTTAACTAATAAAATGTTAATGCATGTAAACAAAAATGTTGTGTAAGTCACCTTACGAAAACCAAATAATCCCAAAATACTTAGGCACGGTGCATTCACTCTCTTCTTGTTTCTTATTTCGTGACATATCAACCAATGAGAGATGTGGGCCATGCATGCTTTCAATGACTTGAGACTACCAAACATGGCATGCAGTGTTTAGTTCATTGCATGTAATCCTATTAGTACTCTAGTTAGCAAAAAAACATTAAGTTCTCTCGCCGATAGGAATAAAACACCATGTATTTATTTACAGAGGGAGTAGTACATTTTTTGTGACATGCATTACTAGATATTGCTAGTCAAATACTAAAATCCAGATGGATGTGGTAGTACTTCTAAATCCAGACGGTGGTGCTACTAGTACTAGTAGTAGTACTACCAATGTAGTAGTAGGAGTACTAGCACTGTACTACCCGTTGGCCAAATTATTACGTGCTGCTCCTCACAGTGAAGTGACAAGTCCCTGCACCGGAGATGACACCTGAGTATAGGCGCCATGTTCGGCATACCATATTCAGCCTCAACATCTGTAGTCACTATCATCATGGCTGTAGAGATAGCCTACTTACAACTAGCCCTGTTCGACATAATTTCTCGTGCGTAGATGTCCGTGCATTGCACGGAACACCAAGATTGGGGGTGGACGGCTCCGGCAGCGGCCATCGCGCCAGATTTTTCCACGGCCTTCTAGATGTGGTGGGGAGGAGATAAGGTTGATTGTGAGAGACAAGGAGTTGTTTGTAAATAGGGAACAAGTGCGGGCATCTTTTTGCAAAAATTGAGAAGCTTGGTTTGTATGCCTCAGATCTAGATCCGACGGCAATTGGTGAAATAAGGGAGGCACAACATCATCACCAACTCAGGACCTGTTTGATTTGCAGGATTTTCAAAACGCAGGAATAGGACACGGCAATTGTCGGTGTCAAAACCGGCGAATCTCGGGTAGGGGGTCCCGAACTGTGCGTCTAGGCGGATGGTAACAGGAGGCAGGGGACACGAAGTTTTACTCATGTTCGGGCCCTCTTGATGGAGGTAAAACCCTACGTCCTGCTTGATTAATATTGATGATATGGGTAGTACAAGAGTAGATCTACCACGAGATCGGAGAGGCTAAACCCTAGAAGCTAGCCTATGGTATGATTGTTTGTTGTCCTACGGACTAAAACCCTCCGGTTTATATAGACACCGGAGAGGGCTAGGGTTACACAAGGTCGGTTACAAAGGAGGAGATACACATATCCATATTGCCTAGCTTGCCTTCCACGCCAAGTAGAGTCCCATCCGGACACGAGACGAAGTCTTCAATCTTGTATCTTCACAGTCCAACAGTCTGGCCAAAGGATATAGTCCGGCTGTCCGGAGACCCCCTAATCCAGGACTGCCTCAGTAGCCCCTGAACCAGGCTTCAAGGACGATGAGTCCGGCGCGCAGTGTTGTCTTCGGCATTGCAAGGCGGGTTCTTCTCCAACTTTCAAGTGTTCGTATGCAGTGTCCGGCTCCATAAATGTTGAACCTCTCGACTTCTGTGCCCAATAAGGGCTATCTCCCACGCGTCGAATGAATACGAGGTGCCAGGGCATTTTTACATTCGCCCCCTAGCCAAATAAATAAATTGTCTATTAAAGGGATGGGGATTCTTAGATCCGATCCATATCATCCTCCCCCAGCGAGAATTCATCAGAGCATGCTTCGGAAAGATCCATTCCAGCATGGCCGACCTCCACAACTCCTCCTCCCACCCCCGTAGCCCTAAGCCCGGTGATTGGGAGAGGTGTTCAGTCCCGCACAGTCGATTAGTTGAGCTGCAGACTAAGGGATTTCTCCCTCCGGCGTATATGGTGCCCGTTCGAGCCGGGCTCGCCACCTACAATGGCGGAGCACAAGCGGAGAGCCTTCCTTGTCCCTCCATGGGAGAACGGGTCTGCCTTGTTCCTTATTTACTAAGGGGACTCATATTTCCAATTCATCCGTTCCTCCGCTGGCTCCTGGAGTTCTACGACCTCCAATTACACAATCTCACCCCTGCCTCCATTCTACATATCGCCGGCTATGTTGCTCTCTGCGAGTTGTTCCTGGGCTGCGAGGCTCACTTCGAGCTGTGGAAAAGGCTATTCTGCCTTGTCCCTCGCGCACAGAGGGAATCACTTTATCAAGTGGGCGGAGCCGAAATATGGTGCTTCGCCGATACTGGATACCTGTCCGGTACCCCGAAGAAGCCGTCCGAAGACTGGCCTTTAGAATGGTTCTACATGGAGGACGTCCCTCTTCCGGACCCTGTTTGGCGGGATCTTCCTGAGTTCAACAATGCTCCTCTGAATAAGCACCGAAGTTGGCGCCCACAGAGCCCCCAGGCAGAAGACAACGGAGAAGTCCTTTATCTGATGAACCGGATCAAAGCACTAGCTCGATCAGGATTGACAATAATTGAAGTTATGTCGATTTGAATAATGCGGGGAGTGCAGCCACTTCATTATCGTGGGCACCCCTTGTCGTGTTATAACGGGGCGGATGATGCCACCCGTTGCGGGCATAAGGGTCCGGACAATGCTGCCACTCTAGCGAAGATTCTGTCCGAACTGTTCAAGGGTGAGGAGGAGGAGTTCACCCGCATCAAGCCACGAGATGGATTTTCCATGTACAATCCTCCAAGCTGGGTAAGTTATATCTCCCTGCTCCCATTTTTCCCACATTCTTTGTCGTAAGTATTCACCTTGCCACTTTGCGGCAGGAACTGTGAAAAGCCATAAAGGAGGTCAGCAGCCCTTCTCCACAAACGGAGGACCCTGACCGGGCCCTCGACTCCGGACTTGAAGAAGATTCGGTTATATCCGTGGAGCTGATAGACCGGCAGTTGTATCAGTTAAGCTGCGACGATGCCATGGTGGCCATTACGGCCGACTATCCCGGACTGCTCCCTGCATCGCACGTAAGAAAAACCAAAAATCCCAACTCCAAAACTAGGATCCCCTTTTAGATACTTCACCCACCATATACACATGGCATTTTACAGGGAAGGCATTCGGGACCCCCTGCCGAACCCACGGCAACGCGCCAACAGGAGGCACCAAGGCCGGGTAGGCCAAAAAGGAAGGCGGTCAGGATGGAGACGCCGGCGCAAAGGTATAACAAACCCCGCTCCATGGTTATCATCTTTCTTGAAATATACTGATGCCCGTGTTTCTTTAACAGAAAAAATGCTCACCGGAATATGTCCGACGATGTTACTAATCATGCTTCCACCAGCCGGGCGCTAGGACCAGACATAGAGGCGGAAGCCGATATGGGGCAGGCGCCGGATAATCCCCCTACGGAGGATGCGGATAGATTATCCGCTACTAACTCAGAAGTGGAAAGCGCCATGAACCATAGGCGCTGCCGGGCCGTACTCCAGGACGCTTATTTCTCACCAGAGGCATTTGATGCCTTTAATTCCGGAGAGGCGTACCTCCGTGCTGCTCAAGATGGCCTAGCCAGAGCCACGGATCAATATGTAAAGGATGTACGGGTAAGTGAATCTGACGATTCATATGTATCAGTAGCCCCTGAGACTTGAAACGTTTAGCAGAACTGAATTAAGGATCATCTTTATTGTGCAGGTTCTTACCGAGAAGAATACTAGGCTAACACAGGATCTAGAGGAATGCAAGACCCAACTACGGGATGCTGTGGACGCATTGCAGGAATCGAAAAAGTCACCTGCTGGTTACATTTATTTTAAAGAGTGATAGTTACCATATAATGTGTGGCATGGCTGCAGATCTAACAACAGATGTTGCAAATGAATCCGGAGAAAATCTGGAGGACCAGCATGTTATGCGACAGCAAGAGGCTGGCAAACGCGTGCTGACTGAGGTTAGGCAGGAGAAAAATAATCTCCAGGACGCCAATATTAAGCTGAGCGTGGAACTAAAAGACATTCGGAGCCAGCTTGCCGACTCCGAGAAGGAGAATAAGCGGCTTCGGCGCGGCATTTTCAGTAAGTGCTTGAATGAATCCTTTTAAAAGAATTCGGCGAAGAAGCCGACTAACAGCGTTATGTCTGTAGGTATGCTGACGGGTCGTCCCGCGGAGGAAATGCCTGGGTCTGCGGTGATCTTCTATCCGAGCTATCAAATCTGCACGAACAAGTTCGGCAGGTGATGCAAGGTGTTGCCCAGGCCTTGTGGCCATCCGTCTCCCTGCCAGAGAGCGTTTCAGAGCTTACGGAGAAGCTCAAGGGAGCACGGCGGCGCCTCCAATTATGGAAGATATCGGCCTGCCGACAGGGTGCCAGAGAGTCCTGGGCCATGGTGAAGACTCGGTATACCAAGGCAGACCCAAATCACATGGCCGAGGTCGGACCTGTAGGGCCCGACGGAAAAGAGATCCCCGTTAGCTTAGTTTATGGGCAAGTAGAATTAGCCGCAAAGTATTCCCAACAGGATTGTAAGCTAGACCACCTGTTGGATGGTATAGAAGAGGAATTTAGTCAGTCTGCATGACTATGTAATTAAAGTGACATGTATAATGCCTTCTAGCCGGATTGTAGATCATTTGTCATTGTGGACCTTTTCGCTTCAACCTCCGGGCCCAATAGTCCGGAGTGTATCCGAATACCCGCTCAGTTATATAAGAACCGGGGTATGCGTGGAGACCAAGCGTAGGGGTCATTAGTGCTTTATCAGACAAGTGCCCAACTAGTTATGTTATATTACATGGGTAGTAAGAAACACCTTCCAGGGAGAATAGTTCCGTTAGGGGTTCCTTTCCCTGGGTAAGCATGCCCCAAAGTGCATGTCCGGACTGTGATAGAAAACGCAGGAAAAGCATCTGGGGGCAGATATGCACAATAAATAAAAATCATCTTTTGTTCATCGACCGAATATTCCCTTAAGAATGCTAGCTTTCGGCTTCACCCAGTCTGAGGTACACATCTGGCTGACCCGGCAGTAACAATCGCAGAGGTGCTCCCCTTATGCCCTAGCCGAATTAACGGGAACGTAGGGCAAATACAAGAGCCAGGCAACCCAGCTTGGCCAAAACTTAAATCATATCGATGCATATAATGGTGAAAAAAGGTACATGCGGAAGTATAACACATGTGTGGGGCATGAGGCCCGGATAAATAATTTAAGCTTCTGTGAAAGAAGCCCCCAGGTATGAAGAGTGCGGCTAGCGCATCTGTAATGTACAAGTGAGGCACAAGGTGACCCTTGAAGGCCTAGGTAAATAATAAGAGAAAGAAAGAAAGGGAAACAAGACAGATGATGTATATGCAGAAAATGGACAAAGGGAGGGGACTAACATAGAGTCCGGTGCTAGGCGTAGAATCTTCGGAGCCTGGCCGCGTTCCATGGGTTCGGCTCGAGTCGACTAGTCGATGCATCCCGCAGTCGGTACGCTCCACCGGTCAGAACTTGGTCAATAATGAAGGGACCTTCCCATTTGGGCTCGAGCTTGTTCTTTTTCTTATCCGGCAGGCGTAGAACTAGTTCGCCAACGTTATAAGTTTTGGCCCGTACTTCTCTGCTTTGGTATCTGCGAGCTTGTTGCTGATAAAATGCGGAACGGGCTTTGGCTACGTCGCGCTCCTCCTCCAAGGTGTCCAGACTGTCCTGCCGATCGAGCTCGGCTTCTCTTTCTTCGTACATGCGCACTCGAGGTGAGTCATGAATTATGTCACAGGGCAAGACTGCCTCTGCGCCGTACACCATAAAGAACGGTGTATATCCGGTACTACGATTCGGCGTGGTCCGCAGCCCCCAGAGTACGGAGTCGAGCTCCTCTACCCAGTGCGTGTCAGACTCCGTTAAGGAACGCACTAATCTGGGTTTAATGCCGCTCATTATAAGACCGTTTGCTCGCTCGACTTGACCGTTGGTTTGTGGGTGATAGACTGAAGCATAATCGAGCTTGATGCCCATTTTGCTGCACCAGAGTTTTACCTCGTCGGCCGTGAAGTTCGTGCCATTGTCAGTGATGATGCTGTGGGGGACGCCATAACGGTGTACAACCCCGGATATGAAGTCTATCACCGGTCCGGATTCGGCTGTTTTAACAGGTTTGGCCTCTATCCATTTGGTGAATTTATCCACCATGACCAGTAAGTATTTTTTCTTGTGGGTTCCCCCTTTAAGGGGTCCAACCATGTCAAGCCCCCAGACCGCAAAGGGCCATGTAATGGGGATTGTTTGGAGGGCGGTGGGTGGCATGTGGCTTTGATTTGCAAAGAGCTGGCAACCGGCGCAACGTTGGACCAAGTCCTGTGCGTCTGCCCGGGCTGTTGGCCAATAGAATCCTGTGCGGAAGGCCTTGCTTACAAGGGCCCGGGCTGCGGCGTGATGACCGCCGAGTCCGGCGTGAATTTCTGCCAAAAGATTCCGCCCTTCCTCTTTGGAGATGCACCTTTGAAGGACTCCGGTAGTGCTTTTTTGTACAATTCTCCCTCATGGACCCTGTAGGCCTTGGATCGCCGCACTATGCAGCGTGCCTCATTTTGGTCCTCCGAAAGTTCCTGTCTAGTTAGGTAGGCTAGGAATGGTTCTGTCCACGGGGCAATAATGGCCATTATTACGTGGGTTGAAGGTGTTATTTCGGTGGCAGAGCCTCCGATTGTGTCAGAGTATTCGGTATCGGGCATTTTGGTCGGGTCCGGAATATTATTATCGGTGTCTCCTTCCCATACTACGGATGGCTTGAACAGCCTTTCCAGAAATATGTTGGGGGGACCGTATCGCGGTTTGCACCGATGCGGGCGAGGATATCCGCCGCCTGATTGTTTTCCCGAGCCACATGGTGAAATTCGAGCCCCTCGAACCGAGCTGACATTTCTAGGACGGCGTTTCGATAGGCCGCCATTTTCAGATCCTTGGTGTCAAAGTCTCCATTTATTTGGGATATTGCAAGGTTTGAATCCCCACGCACTTCCAGGCGTTGAATGCCCATGGAGACTGCCATCTGAAGACCATGCAAGAGAGCTTCATATTCAGCTGCATTGTTGGAGTCTGTATACAATATTTGCAGTATGTACTGAACGGTATCCCCGATTGGGGATGTCAGGACGACGCCAGCCCCTAGACCGGCCAACATTTTAGAACCGTCGAAGTGCATGATCCAGTTGGAGTATGCGCCGTACTCTTTAGGGAGTTCGGCCTTCGTCCATTCGGCGACGATGTCGGCCAATACTTGCGATTTAATGGCTCATCGGGGTTTGTATGTTATGTCGAACGGGAGGAGCTCAATCGCCCATTTGGCAATCCGGCCCGTAGCGTCGCGGTTGTTTATAATATCATTAAGTGGCACTTCCGAGGCTACCGTAATCGAACACTCTTGAAAGTAGTGTCGTAGCTTCCGGGACGCCATGAATACCGCATAGGCTATCTTTTGATAATGTGGGTACCGTGATTTGCATGGAGTGAGGACAGTAGATACATAGTATACCGGCTTTTGAAGAGGGAATTTATGTCCGGCAGCTTCTCATTCGACGACGAGCACTGCGCTTACAACTTGATGAGTTGCCACAATGTACAATAGCATTGGTTCGCCAATGTTTGGAGCGGCCAGGATTGGGTTGGTTGCAAAAATGGCCTTTATTTCTTCCAATCCGGCTGTGGCAGCGTTCGTCCACTCGAAGTGTTCGATGCGCCGAATAAGGCGATAAAGGGGTAAAGCTTTTTCTCCTAAGCGGGAGATAAAGCGGCTTAGAGCCTCCACGCATCCAGTTAACTTCTGGATTTGTTTGAGGTCTGTTGGTGTAGCCAACTATGACAAAGCTTGGATTTTGGCCGGATTAGCTTCGATACCTCTACTGGAGATAATGAAACCCGGGAGCTTTCCGGCCGGTACGCCGAAAACGCATTTTTCCAGATTGAGCTTGATGTCGTATGCTCGGAGGTTGTCGAATGTGAGCCTCAAGTCGTCTATCAAAGAGTCGACGTGTTTGGTTTTAACAACCACATCGTCTACATATGCCTCTACTATTTTGCCGATTTGTTTCTCCAGACATGTCTGAATCATGCGCTGATATGTTGCGCCGGCGTTCTTGAGCCCAAAAGGCATTGTGTTAAAACAGAAGGGACCGTATGGTGTGATGAATGCCGTTGCGGCTTGGTCGGACTCCGCCATCTTGATTTGGTGGTAACCGGAGTATGCGTCGAGGAAACACAATGACTCGTGTCCTGCGGTAGCATCAATGATTTGATCGATGCATGGGAGGGGGAAGGGATCCTTTGGGCAAGCTTTATTGAGGTCTTTGAAATCGACACAAAGGCGCCAGGATTTTTCCTTCTTTGGTACCATCACCAGGTTTGCTAGCCAGTCCGGGTGTTTTATTTCTTTGATGAATCCGGCCTCCAATAACTTGGCTAGTTCCTCTCCCATGGCCTGTCTCTTAGGTTCGGAGAAATGCCGAAGAGCTTGCTTGACCGGCTTGAATCCCTTTAGGATATTGAGGCTATGCTCGGCCAGCCTGCGTGGGATTCCTGGCATGTCTGAGGGATGCCAGGCGAATATGTCCCAGTTCTTGCGCAGGAACTCTCGTAGTGCGGCATCCACAGCGGGGCTTAGCTGTGCCCCGATGGAGGCTGTTTTTGTAGGGTCCGTTGGGTGGACTTGGAATTTGACTATTTCATCTGCTGGTTTAAAAGAGGTGGACTTGGATCTCTTGTCGAGTATCACGTTGTCCCTGTCCATTATGGAGCATAGCGTGGTTAATTCCTCGGCCAAGAGGGCTTCGGATAATGCCTCGAGGGCCAATGCGGCTGTTTTGTTTTCGGTGCGGAGTACTGTGTCCGAATCGCTGGCGAGAGTGATGATTTCGTTGGGCCCGGGCATTTTGAGCTTCATGTACCCGTAATGGCGTACAGCTTGGAAGATTGTGAATGCCTCCCGTCCTAAAAGAGCGTGATAACTACTGCTGAACGGGGCCACTTGGAATGTAATTTCTTTGGACCTGTAATTATCCGGCGTGCCGAATACCACATCTACTGTGATTTTCCCAGCACAGCATGCTTCCCGACTAGGGATGATTCCTCTAAAGGTTGTGCTACTTTGCTCAACACGGTTCCAATCTATTTCTATCTTTTGAAGAGTTTCCTCATAGATGAGGTTTAATCCGCTGCCGCCGTCCATGAGTACTTTGGTGAGTCGAAAGCCGTCCACGATTGGACTGAGGACCAGTGCGGCTAGTGCTCGGGCTGTTCAGAATTTAGGTTCATCACTAGCATTGAAGGTAATAGCCGTGTCACTCCATGGATTTATTGCCGCTACGTGGCAGATTTTGGCCATGTTGCGGAGTGTTCGCTTGCATCTATTATTTGACGCAAAAGGTCTCAAAGACCGTTAACATCGTATTGTTATCCAAGGGATGGTGCTCTGTGGTATTTGGGAGAACTAGATCGTCACCACTTTTGGCCACCTGCCGGAGTATCCAACATGCTCTAAGGCTGTGCCTTGGTATTGTATCCGCTGTACTATGAATTTTGCAGGGTCCGTTGAGCCATCCTTCCAGTACGGTTCCATACCCTATGGAGGGTTTTTGCTATTTGGTAGTTGACCCGGTGTATTGTGATAATGCACCCTTTTGTTTCGGACTGGGTTTGTATTCAGGGCCGGATTATCCCAAAAGTTTATTTCGGTTTTCCAGGCACTTTCCATCGCATAGTACTTTCGTACTATGGACGCCAAGTCAGTGAAGCGTGTTATCTCACGGTGATTTATGGTGTTAAGGATTCCCTTGTCAGTGCAATTATTGCAGAAAAATAGGATTGCGTCTTCCTCGCGATAGTCCTTAACCTTGTTCATCGCAAGGAGGAATCTGGCCCAATAGTGATGTACTGTTTCCTGGGGCTCTTGCCTGATGTGGGAAAGATCACTTATGTTTGGGTGGGTGGGTGGAATTGAATCTGAACCCTCACCTGATCTAGGATCCAGGGGCCGAGGAATTTCCAATTTTGGAAGTTCCGATTCCGGGATGTAACCCGATAATCCTGGCCCGCTGCCTGACTCTAAGTTCAGGGATTGGATGTTGTCCTCCTGCGAACGGGTGTCCGGCTCAGAGAGCTCGGGAATCCGGACATAGTTGGTCCTCAAGACGGAGGAAAGGTCGCCACATTGTTCCTCCACCACTGCAATATGATGGGTGACCGGTGGAGAGTTAATCTCCCTTTGATCGGGTTTAAGCCCAATCCGATCATAGTCCATAGCGACTCCCAAGGCGGCAATGCGATCTAAGAGCTCGTTTAAGGAGGCGAGCTCCATTGGATCCATCTGTTCAGCGAGTGCCGATTTAACGTGGAGGCTGTTTTCGATGACCCGAGAAGTCATCGTCGGCGCGGCGGCCGAACAGGCGGTCATGATGAAACCGCCTAGCCGGAGAGTTTGCCCGACAGCCAAAGCTCCCCCGGCAGTAGTACCATCTTTAAAGACGAGACGAGACATCCTTCCTTCTGGCGACGGCATAGAGGAACTCTCAAATGAAAGCACCAATGTCGGTGTAAAAACCGGCGGATCTCGGGTAGGGGGTCCCGAACTGTGCGTCTAGGCGGATGGTAACAGGAGGCAGGGGACACGAAGTTTTACCCAGGTTCGGGCCCTCTTGATGGAGGTAAAACCCTACGTCCTGCTTGATTAATATTGATGATATGGGTAGTACAAGAGTAGATCTACCACGAGATCAGAGAGGCTAAACCCTAGAAGCTAGCCTATGGTATGATTGTTTGTTGTCCTACGGACTAAAACCCTTCGGTTTATATAGACACCGGAGAGGGCTAGGGTTACACAAGGTCGGTTACAAAGGAGGAGATACACATATCCGTATTGCCTAGCTTGCCTTCCACGCCAAGTAGAGTCCCATCCGGACACGAGACGAAGTCTTCAATCTTGTATCTTCATAGTCCAACAGTCCGGCCAAAGGATATAGTCCGGCTGTCCGGAGACCCCCTAATCCAGGACTCCTCAGCAATATTACAAGTTTCAAACTGATATTACAAATGTTAGGAGTAATGCTGCACTTACGAAGAGGGAATTACTAGGAAGTTTGCGTAAGAACTTTTGTTACTTTAGGTGGATGCATCATTATCGTACAAACTAAAATCCACCGCCCTAACAAGTCACTAATGGGCAAATAAGTTTTCGAGTCTCTTGCCACTTGATGTTTCAAAAACAAACTCAGCTTCTGTGGAGACTTTGTCATTTAGGCTTAGACGCTTGCGGTGATCAGCACGCCATTCATTGTTGCGCGAGAGAATGCCAAACCTCATTACCTTGAGCACACTTGCCTCCAGAACAAAGAACCTGGCCAATTTAATCTCAAATGTGTTGCCTCGGTAGTCGATCAAATCAATTTCTGTAAGATGGAGATCAAGGCATTCGATGAGATTGTTATAGTGCAACACATTTTTCACTTTCGGGTCTTTTTTTATCTGCAAAAGAAGAGAACATATTAGAGCAGCTGGCTGCATAAGATTGTCGTGTCATCAAGAGGTACCAATATCATTCGCTCATACGATAGGGTTGGTTGGCTAGTGATATTTTTTCACTCTCTCTCTCTCTCTCTTTTTGTTTCCTCTCATTTAACTAGGAGCACGTGAAGAGCTTGGGCATTTGTTGCCTTCCACTATGTGGACGATGCCATATTTTGCAAAAGTATGCCACATAATACGCATCGATGTCAAATCAAAAGATTTTGGCACCGCTCTCGTGATGTGAGATAGTTGGCACCACTGTGCACACAGACCCACATGTATAAACAAGTCAATCAAACCAACTACACTAGCCTCTCACTCTCCCAAAAAAGTGTTTTTATTGTCTCAGTCCTCTCTCTCTCCCACGCAGTGTTTTTTCATTGCATGAGTTAATTTGGCACCAGAGCAAAGTAGGTGATCCAGATTGGGGCACCAGGTGAGAAATGGAGGGGCATCGATGCCAAATGCATCACAAGTGAACTTGGCACATGTTTTGGCCTACATAGCCCACTATTGTACTCCCTCCGTCCCAAAATTCTTGTCTTAAATTTGTCTAAATACGGATGTATCTAGTTACATTTTAGTGTTAGATACATCCGTATCTAAACAAATGTAAGACAAGAATTTTGGGACGGAGGGAATACTACCTCGTATTTAGTATAAAATTTTGACCATAGATTTACCTAAGAAAATGCCAATGCATGTCACTAAAAATTACACCATTTGAAATTATGTTCAAATACGAATCCAACGATATAGTTCTTAGTGACATGCATTAACATTTTGTCAGTTAAATCTATGGTCAAATTTTGATACTACAAAATTGGAAGAGTAAACCAGGACGGAGGTAGTACTTGCTCTTAGGGTAACCATAGAGTTATTGGAGTAGTCTAAGTTACTTTCCACTATGACTAGCCTAGGCTACTATAGTAGTACAGCATAAAAACAATGCAGGTGATCACGTGAGAAAAAATACTAAAAACATTTCTTTCAGTGTAGTGCGTAGGTGCAGTTTTGAACACTACACTTCTCATCGTAATTTGGGAAAATTACGAAAAAAATTGAGCTACGTTGTGATTACTGTTTACTTATAGGAAAGAAGTTTCACCTCGATGAGTAGCTTCTCCGTGCACGGAAAGCATGTAAGGAATCCAACAACTTGATCCAGATTGGGACCGATAGATTTTAGTGCTAAGATCTTCACTGTGTGCATGGACAGGGTCAAGCTTGTGGGAATCATTTTCTAGAAGACGGTCGTAAATACATCAAGAAGAAATTTAAAAATGTGAATTTCAAGAAGACAGAGAAGAAGATGAGTGCTGTACTAAATGATTACGGATCCAATAAAGAGTTCGGAGAATTTGGCAGACGAGTACACCAACGCTGTCAATTTCGGCGCGTCAATGACCCTGATTTTTGTTGGACCTTCTAGATCCGATACAAGCAATCTCTCAAGGAAAGGCGCATTCTCAATGACCATAACATGGAATAGCTGGAGTGATCTCTTCCCAATTGATGTCTTGTTGCGGGGCCAGTAAGACACATAAATCCATCGGAGATTCGTCGAGGCAATGTGGAGGCTAATGAACCCGTGGATCCGCTCAAGATGAAGGTACTCGAGCGCAGTACAGCTGCGGAGCAGGTGCTCCATAGCCTTATTCGAGATGACAACGTCGAAGAGGTCGAGCTGCTTGAGTTGATGGAGAAGAAGGGCAGGCACGGCATTAATCTGGGGAAGATAGCAGGAGCTGAAGCTGGCGCGGCGCAGCATTGGCGTGAGGCGGAGCACGGACGGCGGCAGAGAGCAACATCGTCTAGCTTCAAAGCTGAGCTCCTCGAGCTGATCTAGGGCAGGGGATAAGAACCACTCGTCGAACTTGGGTTGGACCTTGCAGTTGGTACTGAACATGCGAATGTCAAGGATCTTGGAGACTGCGGCCATGCGTTTGCAATCCCCGTCGCAGAGGCAGCTGTCGACAATGAGGTTGAGTGGGACGCAGCGCCAGAGGCGGCACGACCGCCGGGAGAGCAGGGCGGTCCGCACGGCAAATTTTGTGGGGAGGAGGCCGATGATGACGAGCAACATGTCGTCGGGGAGGCTGCTAATGAAGTCCAGGCTCGCGCATGTGGTTTTGGCTCGAGCCGCCTCCGCTTGTTGGCTGCCTCGCCGTCCATCTCAACCGGCAGCGACGCCGGTGTACACGTGTGCTGGTGTGTGTTGTGTGCTAGATGTGCGCGAGTGCGTCCTTCTGTGCATGCCGCCGCGCAGTGGTGAATTGTGCGCGAGTGCGTCCTTCGCGTGCAAGAAGTTTGTCCTCAATGCGCCCTCAATTTACTAGCGTGCGGGGTGCTACCCCGAATGGTTTCAACTTTGTTTACTTCACCGCGTGTCAGATGGGCCTTTAGTTTACTTATTTTCACCCACTGCCACATGGGCCAGCACACGAAGATACAGAACACGAGCTGACAAGGCAGCATGTGGATTGGTTGTGTAACATCCCAAATTTGCAATTTGGAATGTTATACACTAGATCATATGCATATCATATTTTCTTGCATTTTGGCCGATCCTAGAAATTTCACGCAACTCAAGGACCCTCGGAGAGAGTTGGAGATTTCGTTATTTTCATATTTGAGAGTTCTCTCAAATTTTGGAAAAGAGGATAATTTGATTTATTTATTTCATCTTCAATTATTTTTCCGATGTCAAAAATATGAGAGAGGGAATAATATGACTTTCCCAAAATTGAGGAAAATGAAGATTTAATAAATAGATCAAATTTTGGTTTTGCCGGAGTTTTGTTTGCTTTTTATCTGGATAGGGAAAAATGCGTGTTTTCAAAAATGTCATTTTAGGTCCGGAGAAAAGTTCATTTTGTTCGACTCATTTTTTAGGAGTCGGGGAAAATTTACTTTAGGAGTTTTGGAGCTCGTTTAGATTTCTTTTCTTTGTTTTTCTGCGTGCGTAACCGATTTAAAAAAAAAGAGCAGCACCCCGCCTGGGCCAAAGGCCCAGCCGGCCGGCCAACCCAGCCCCCTGCACGCCGTGCGCCAGGCAAGGCAGGCGCCAGCCGCCACCGCCTCTTGCTCTAGCCGAGTCCGGCTAGGTTTAGCCCCTCCCTCTTTCCTTTGTTTTGTTTTCCTTTTCCTACTCTATTTCTTGTCCCCTACCCCAAGTAACCCCCCACCTATATAAATACACCCCAAACCCCCCCCCTCCTCACACCAATCCCAAGCCCCTCTCCACCTCAAACCCCTAGCCCCACACCACCCCGCGCCTCCCCAAGCCGCGCCCCACCCCGCGCCCCTCACCCGCCGCCGCCGCCTCCCTATAGTCGCACCGCCGCAACCATAGCCGCGCCGCCCCGCGCCTAAGCCGCCGCCGCCGCCCTTAGTTGCTGCCGCCCGGAGCCCGCCTATTTCGGACCGTTCGTCTCAACGAACGTGATCACCGATTTTCCCGGTTAATGACGCCCATTCGTTTAATCGTTCTTCTTTTTCTTTTCGTCGGATTTATTCTGCGATTGCGATCTGAGATCCGATCTTCGTTCTAGTTTTTCTTCTCGCTCGTTTATCGGAATCAGGTGATTCAAGCACCTGGAGTTTCGTTTCGAAACCGCCGTTCTGTCTAATCAACTTGAACAAGTTTTTGCTACAGTAAAATTTGACCTAGTTTCAACTTGCTAGAACCGAGTTGTTTTCTTCCGCCGTTTGGTTTTTCCGTCGTCTGTTCGGTTCTTTCTTTCTTTGCAACCGGAGTTCTTAAGTTGAACTTTCTGGTTCGTTCTTTTGTTTGAGTTTTACCTGTGCATTAGATGAGTACTTATTGTGTGCTTGTTGTTTGTCTGCGATAGATCACCCGGATTGCGCCGCTTGTTACTTCGAAACCCTAGGTCTCGCGGATCATCAGCAAGGCAAGTAACACTTTGATCATACCTTTTCTACAACCCATGTTTTATTGCATTAGATCAATCCTCACACATTGCATGATTAGGATCTAATTAAATTGTGGGATGGGAAGTAGATGAGGTAGTACCTATCACTTGTATTATTATGAAACCTTTGGGAGTTACTTCTACGTTTGCTTATTATGCCATGCTATGCTAGTAGACGTGGATTGGGTGAGTGATATCCATGACAGATGTGAGTTGATAATTTTAATGGTTTATCTAAGGTGGCAACTTAAACACACATCTGGGTGGATTGAGGCACCTGATGTCTATCAGGACTTGCCTGTTTTATTTTGGACCGCCACCCAGGCTCAAAGGGATCATAAGATCTTTCAAACTAGAAACTTACGTGTGCAGCCACAAGCCATTATGGGCTCTGGCATAGTTGACTAAGTTGTGCGAACTCTTACGGGTAGACTAGCAGATGTAGGGGAAAGTAGGTGTACCGGTCTACCCACATGTAAGGTGCTAGCACTTCTGAAAGACTGTGTCTCGGTCATCCGTCTTCTCAAACACCATGTAGTGCGAGAAACCAAACGGAGGCGATCGAGTCTTGTGGGGAAAAGTGCGCAAACCTCTGCAGAGTGTACAAACTAATCATGATTAGCCATGTCCCC